>NC_062975.1:23935084-24235084 GCF_023078275.1 Leguminivora glycinivorella
AAGTAAAATCTACCAGCCCCTTTAAGACATCAAGTAAAAATTTGTATGAAATTACTTTGCACTCTTGTGGATAAAATGCAATTTTTCTATCTGTTTTCGAATAGAAAAGAGAGCCTTTACCAGTTGGAGGGGTGAAAAGGTTAATTAATTAGTGGCTCTAAGAGCTGTACACTTCGCGACACGCTTGAAAAACGCAAAATTAGTAAAATTGAAAAATACTTGGGTCTATAATCATAATTATCACAGTCAACTCACGATTTCAAGCGCCATATAAGCTATTAGACTTAAATAAAGCCTGACAAGTTCTTATTTGACCCTGAAAGAGTGTCGCTACAAATCGTTTTCATATGGCAATAATGTGCGGACGTCATGTATAATGGGGACAGCGTGTACTGGTTTCGCGTTAATGTTTGTAGAAAATTAAAACATGGTTTTAGAGAGTCAAAATTTAATAAGCTAGGTTTTAAGACTTGCTACTTGTTTCCGCACAGCCTAAAATCTATGAATCTTGTACCTTTATCGAAGTCGTCGATGTTTGTTTTCTTTTTGCGTGGGACCTTGTTTTGTACTGATGGCAATGATGGAACGGCCTCCTTATTTCTTTAAATATATTTTACGGCAGTGCTACAGACACCATCACTAAGAACAAAAAATATATTAAGCTAAATCGAAACGAACTAATCAATACAGGAGAACCGCACTATAAACCGTCAGTACCGGACATGTCAACAATCAATCTCGGAACATTGTTATCGGAATGCTGTGAAATCCTTCATCCTTTTTTGTTGTGCGTAATTTATCTCGTTCAGTATAATTATTTTCACTTTTTTAAGTATTATTTTGGGCATATTTGCTATGAAACCGTTAGAAATTTTCAAATATTTACGTCTAGCTTACATCGCTGACATTCGATGACGGGTGTCAAAAAAATCATTGCCAGTAAAAGAAATTAGTTCAGCTGAAAATCCGCAACGCGGCTAGGGTCAAATAAAAACTTATCAGGCTATACCTTTATGGCAATTTCCGCATTTTACAAAATTTACACAAACTAGATAGATAAACAATTTCGTTAATCATAGAATCTGGTTAGCATTAGAATCGGTTGAGAATTGCGACTAGTAGACGAGAACATCCGGACACACAAAATCAAATCGAGTTACAAAGTAGACCCTACGCTGTAGCTTCGGTCAAAAATGCATCGATTTGTGTGGAATTATTTCCAATAACATCTGCATCTTGAGAGGCAAATGAGATCGACATTTCTATATTCATCCGCTCAGAAATGCGTTTTTCATATAACGCAATACAAACAAATCACGGAAGCTTGGAAGAAATTCTCAATACAAGTAAATAAAATGATCCAATATAAAATATATAAAACCGTATCTATGGAACGTTATTACATTACTCCCTCGCGTAGGGTAAGCGCCTCGATTGTTGACTGGCTACAAATAACATTTCAACAGTTAGCTCATATACCATGTTTTGCTTTTTCACCAAGTGGTGAATGTAGGGCAAACACTGGAGTACATTTTGTACTATAGACCGATAGTGAAGGTTAGCGTCTCTTTTATGTAGCAACTAGGGATGTACCGCCTAGTCGGGAAAGCCGACTATCCGGCCACTTTTGTAGTCGGCGATTAGTCGGCGACTAGTCGGCAAAAAAGGCCGATTAGTCGGCACTTCATAAGTGATAGAAAAACAGTACAAACATAAAACAACAGCTGATGTGGTTGTATTATCTACCAATTTGTTGTGGCTTTCTTAGTCAAAACAACAAATATTTGTGATCAACACAGAAATAAATGTCCTTCTTATGACTATCAATTTCATAGGCAGGATCACTAATTCACTACTATGCCAAACCAGTTGTTAAAAATGAAAAATGTATATAAATGTTCTCATAAACCTTTGAACCTGTAAAAAAATAAAAAATCATGAATAGCGCGAACAAAAGACCAAAAATGACATTCAAAATGTGAATTTAGTAGAAAAACTGTTTTGGCCGACTAGTCAGCCAAATCAATAGTCGGTACATCCCTAGTAGCAACGCTTTAGATGGGGGATGGCCAAAAGTGTTTGGAACCATAATACTGTGGGTTGGGGTCTCTTTTATGTAGCAGTGCTTTGGATGGGGGACGGTAAAAAGTATTTGGAGAAATAAAATGAAACATCTTTGTTGACTTGCAGTTTATTATTTATTTTATTAGTTCGATGTCAAGGGCATATTTGTAATGGATATAGAAATACAGAGGATAAGAATGACACTTGTTTGAGAAGAAATTTATTTAGTAAAGTAAGGCTTCTTCGATGGACACACGGGATGTATTTGAGGTTTGCTAAAGTGATGCCGCTGGCAGCAATTTGACATTGTACAGTCGAGTTCATAAATATGTGTACATTTTTTCACCTTATTACATAGAGTTCAGGTGAAGAAATGTACACATATTTATGAACTCGACTGTAATACAGGATGAAATAAAAAGGACCGTTCAAACTATGCATAGCTTTGCTTTTGAGGTCATAATGAACAACTTTTATTATGGAACCAATGCTCTGCCGTCCTATCACTAGAACCCCTCTAAGCTGCATATTACCAGTTTTCATTTGGATAAATATTCTTAAATTGGAAAGAATTCCCCATCGACTGGTCTTGGAATCATATTTTTATCATTTTTAGTTACCGAGATACAGAGTCGACATACCTCGCTAAGTGCACTATTTTATAATGTAGCACGACCAAGTTTCCCACGCGTAACGCAGGTAAAAGGTTCCGCCGGCCCTTCCGATTCCAACGGTACCGCACCATTGTTTCTACATTGCGATGGCCGGCCACTGCAGATGCGCGGGTCCAGCGTCCCGTTACTCAGGAAGGAAGCGTCGCTTTCACCCACGCCGTCGGGTGGTATAAAAGCCCGCCGGGACACATCCCAAATCAGTTGACATCCCAGTCTGCTCCTAACTAGGACCTTACTCTAGGCCTAAGATAGCTCCTTGCTAAGTACGGAGAAAGCCCGTTCCGATCACACATTGCGTAAACCCCTGCGTTTGGCGTAAGGTCGCAATTCCGATCACACACGGAGAGTCTTCTACTAGCAAGGCGTGAGCCCGGTTCGGAGTACGTCTCGTTACGTCACCTCTTTTCGGTACACCCGCTACCGTCGCGTCCATAGTCAAAGTGAAGTTCAGTGAAAGCAACAGTGTACAGTGCTAGATATACCACTCACGGCATTCGTGTTACTTAGTGTTACTAGACTAAATTGTATAAGACTATTTGTGTAAACCTGCGTGTAACTCTTGTGTTGTCTAAATAAATCCAATTGGAATCGTTGTTGTTGTTCTGTTAAGCCAGGCCTGAACCCTCACCATCTTATAAGAGTGTCGACTTATTGGGACCCTCAACCCAATTAGTCTGCGCTCGGTAAAGGGAACAACATCACCCCCTTTTAGCACCTTTCACAACTGGCGCCCAACTAAGTGGCCCTGGCTTCAGAACCCAGAACACGAGCACAACATAGAGCGAAGATGGCCCTCACGATGACCGAAGAACAGCTCCAGCGCATCATCGCAGCTCTGGCACCGGCAAGCAGACAAGGGTCATTCGCACGATGCAACGCAGTATACGACGGGACCGGCGAAAACGAAGCTGCAGAGACTTTTCTCGCAGCTATCAACGTGTACAAGAAAATCGAGAACATTGACGACGAGAACGCTCTCGAAGGGCTTACCCTCCTTTTAAAAGGAGACGCCGCTGTCTGGTGGGAAGGTGCCAAGTCAGACGTCAAGTCCTGGACGGATTTTGAGCATCGGCTTCGGCACGCGTTCGCCCCGAAAATACCAGCGGACATCCTGTATCAGAGGATAATAGAACTCAAGCAGGATGCGAAAACCTCCACTGAGAAGTTCGTCGCAAAGAAGAGGGCACTCATAGCCCAGCTGCCTTCACCAATCCCACCGGAGACCCATCAACTCCATATGATTTATGGTCAGCTCCACTTGAATATACGGGAAATGGTGCCAAGAAGCGCTTTCAAATCGATCGACGAACTTCTGAAACTCGCACGGAGCGCTGAAGAAATCCTATTGGAAAAGAAGACGAGCTGGGAAGAAAATGTTGCCTCAGTACCTTCAAACAATGAACGGAACACTTCAGGCCGACAACGCTGCGAGTACTGCGATAAGAACGGGCACGCCGAAGCAGATTGTCGCACAATGAAGCGGCAACAACAAGAGATGAGCTCAACTGCAGGGGGAGATGTGAGCAAGGTTGCTCCATCAGCACCGGTTGGCATCAGTTGCTACGGATGCGGCAGACCCGGCGTCGTTCGCAGCAAGTGTCCTAATTGCTGCAGAAATACAAATCCAGGAGACCAGAGCGTCGGCCTCTATTCTTGGGCCCCAAGCGTCCCTGGTGAAATAGGGCCAAGCCCTACAAAAGTTGAATTAGGCTGCACGCTAACTCCCTCAACGGAAGAAAGAAAAGAAGCATTAGAAAAGAATCGTCAGGAAGCTTTGAAGTTGCAGCCACGTGATCCAGTAGTGGTTATTCCAGCTCATGCTGAGTGTGCTAAACTTGCACCCAAACAAGATAGCTCTGACGTAAAGTCACAACGTCAGCTCGCATCATGCATAGTCACTCGGAATAGTGACTGTCCGGAGAAGATGAAACCTCCCCAAGATGCAGCGTTTGCGCTATATCATGAAGAGGTGGTGGCCCCTACGGAACCACCACCCCAGCCACTCAAAAACTTCAAGAAGAAGACTAAGAAGCCCAAGGGGCATGTAAAAGCAAAATCGATGGAAAAGAAGAAGTGCTACCTAGTGCTGGCTCCTCGCCGGGACGTCGTCGGATCCAGAGGGGGAGACTGTAGCACGACCAAGTTTCCCACGCGTAACGCAGGTAGAAGGTTCCGCCGGCCCTTCCGATTCCAACGGTACCGCACCATTGTTTCTACATTGCGATGGCCGGCCACTGCAGATGCGCGGGTCCAGCGTCCCGTTACTCAGGAAGGAAGCGTCGCTTTCACCCACGCCGTCGGGTGGTATAAAAGCCCGCCGGGACACATCCCAAATCAGTTGACATCCCAGTCTGCTCCTAACTAGGACCTTACTCTAGGCCTAAGATAGCTCCTTGCTAAGTACGGAGAAAGCCCGTTCCGATCACACATTGCGTAAACCCCTGCGTTTGGCGTAAGGTCGCAATTCCGATCACACACGGAGAGTCTTCTACTAGCAAGGCGTGAGCCCGGTTCGGAGTACGTCTCGTTACGTCACCTCTTTTCGGTACACCCGCTACCGTCGCGTCCATAGTCAAAGTGAAGTTCAGTGAAAGCAACAGTGTACAGTGCTAGATATACCACTCACGGCATTCGTGTTACTTAGTGTTACTAGACTAAATTGTATAAGACTATTTGTGTAAACCTGCGTGTAACTCTTGTGTTGTCTAAATAAATCCAATTGGAATCGTTGTTGTTGTTCTGTTAAGCCAGGCCTGAACCCTCACCATCTTATAAGAGTGTCGACTTATTGGGACCCTCAACCCAATTAGTCTGCGCTCGGTAAAGGGAACAACATCACCCCCTTTTAGCACCTTTCACAATAACCATTTTCAATAGTATAAAACCGCAAACCCACATTTGTCTTCTATAACTTATATTAAAGCGCTTAGCAGTTGTTTATCTTCATAGTTTTATCACACGATACATAACTATAACAACGTTACTTGACATAAGCTTCATAAATTCCCATTAAAGCCGTTTAATTGCGTTATTACATTTTATAACATTCACTTTTTTAAATAAAATACTACGCTTAAACACGGCTAAAGTCCTTTAACCGTGTATTTAAAGACTTTCATTGTAATTTCGGTTACAAATACATCACTAAAACCTAGTTACTGCGCTTTACGGTGAATTTATTACTAAAAAATATTCATAATGCCACACTGAAACAGGACAAACCAGCAAAGCTACGCTAAAACCCCGCTAGTTGTAAAAGTATACCTTCCAAAGTTATTGCGCCAGTCCGACAGTCGGCCGAGCGGCTCGCGCGCAGAAGGTTTTGCGAAGGCTGTAGTGACCGGTGAATGAACATTTTCTCCTTAAAATGTTAAGAAACCGAAGACCAGGTAAGTGTTAAATATCGTTTTTTTAAGGTTTTTTTCAAGCACAACTTGCGTTTTGCTAACGTATTATCACACGTTTGCCGCGACAAGTTAATACCTAACTCATAAGTTATTCGATCAAGAGCCCAGTTAAAACTATTGTGTACAAATAAAGCGTAAACAAAAAAGTCAAGAAATTACATTGTACCATCCTATTGCTATGTAGGCATTGCCATAGCCACATACATTTTGTAAGCATTTATTTACCTTACAATGTTTTAGTACCTATGTAGGTATGGATTACTTGCGCAACATTATATTGCCGTCAAGCTGATTTAATAATGCAGTCAAAAATAAAATTAATTAATGTTATTTCTTTTAGGCTTGTTACGAACTTCAGGATACAAACGATAACAGAGATCTGCGAATAAAATGAATACCGAAAAACCGACCACAAGTCATCACACCAGCAGTAAGTTTAATAAATGTAGAACAGAAGGGGATTTCTCAACTCGATCTCTATCTTTACCAAGGAACATTCTATCGTTGTGTATTGTTTCAAGAATTTTTGAGATTGATACCTCAGAATTCTTTGCCTAACTTAGCCACGTCGAACGTTTCTGCTTTAATTTTCAATGCTGACGAAAATACATCAATTTTAAAACTCCCTTTTACTGGTCCAAGCTAAAACCGTTGCTGACGATCATCGAATTTGGGTTTATCCTTCGTTGTAACAAAATCGAACAACGTTTACTTCTTTAATCATTCGTAAAATGCTTCTCATCTTGATATAAGGAAAGAAGGTTTTTGACTATTCGTCGCAGACGCATTGAAACTACAAGTGATGACTCGAAAGAAGAAGAACTCTATACCTAGCATGTAAAAATTGTAAAATGACAACATATGTATCATCCAAAATGAAGCTTTAGCTTGATTTATCCGCTCCAATTCATACAAACAACAGAGAAACAGACTTAAATTTAACCTAGTTAATACAATTTTAAGCAATGATGCACCTGATTTTACCAGAAATTGTTAACAAAGATCTCTATATTGATTCTAGTTTAAAGAAAAAAAAAAGATGTATGATATATAAGTATTCTGCTGTACCAATTCATTCAGACCCTTCAAATCCAGAAGTTTTACATACAGAAAAGGAGCTGGACTGACCTACACATAAGTACATATAACCATTTATCGAAGTAGAACCACCGTCGATATAGAGCACTACACTCGTAATATTAATATTAATAATACAACTGTCGAAAACCAAACGCACAAAAAAAGAAAAATAAATTTTAAGAAGAACGGAATCAAGCGGAAAGAGAGAAAATTATTATGTCAAACAATCCTAAATGTATTTTGAGTTTTTGAAGTATAAAATAAATAAAGATTGCTATTTTCACTTGCTTGGCGAATAATAAATGAAATCCGTGTTTCTTTTTGTAAGAACTGCCAATGTCAACCGTTTTTAACCTTATATAACTCGATAATAAAAACATTCTTTTAATAGTGTATTATAGTAATAATACGAATAACTTTGGATATCCAAGAGCGACACCTTTCGCCGTGTCGGTATAGCAAATTGATTTGTTGCAATTTAAAAAGCGAATTTTATTGTTTCATATTAATGTTATGTTAGTTTTCACTAATGTTAGAATATTATATTAAGTTTAAATATGTTAATTTGTAACATAACTTATAACGAGGTTTTTTATGCATGCAAATAAATGGTTACAATATCATACAGTTGTCTTTTATTCATTTAACAAATTGAATTGCTCTTGAAACTTAGTGCAGGTACTGCAGGTAAACGGGACATTGCTAAAATGATAAACTCCTTTTAAAAAGAATGACAATGCTAAAACCTAGTAATCGTCGCTGATTTGTTATATAGCGGGCTTTTAGATTAGGAATGCATACAAATTATTTCGATGTTAGTAGTCATTGCATAGCTTAAAAACGGTTACAGCATTTTTTTAAAGCATATACGATAGTATAAAATTGTTTAGTGTCTTTACGGTTATTAAGCTATGTTTTTAGATTATTATGCAATGCTCAGTTACGATTACTATAAACACGTAAATTTACTTTGCCGTTATTAAGCCATGTTTTATGTATTATTCAATCCTAAAAAACGGCTAAAGTATACTTAACCGTGTTTTAACAGTAAAATCATACATATTTTAGGAATTATTTGCATAACTTAAACACAAAATGGCGAATTTCTAAGAAATTAAACAATATTTAATTAAATGGATTTTAAATAATGTTAGCGTGAATTTAGTTTTAATTTAAGAATAAAAGAAATCTGGACTAAATCGACACATTTCCTAGAGATATGGGTTTTTATGTTTTTTGCCCATATCTCAAAACTATCATTTGTGGGTTAGATGGGTTTTAGTGATAGGACGGCAGTGCTGAAATCGCGAAAAAATATCTGGCTTTTCCTTAGAAATAAGCGACTTCATGATCATGACAGCCGAAATGTATAGAAATATTTTTTTTGCGATTTCGCCATTGGTCCCATAATAAATCTTGTTCATTATGACCTCAAAAGTCACTATGCAAAATTTGAACTATCCTTTTTATTTCACCGTATATTGCAGCAGTAATGCTGGTACAGTCTAGTCAGAGAAAGCACAGTCAGCGATAAAACCATGTATTCATACATGATTTTATCTATTAGTGTATGATATTTTTTTCCAAAAACTTATTTTCATATTTGGTTGTAGGTACTCGTAATCGTATGAATCAATCAATCAATCAATCAATCAATCAAAATATTTATTCGTAATAAACTTAAAAACTACACATTATGCATTAAGTATGACTAAAACTACAAATGTACATGGGATGGATAAGTTTATCACGAAATGGTCCCGTCTCAGCATAATGCCGACCCGGAGGTCAGCGCTGATCTTCCGACGAGACCATTTGCGAGACACGAACGCAGCCGCACGGTACGGCCCTACCGTAAGTTGAACGCGTCCTTACTGAAGGCACCATTTTGTCTATTCCATCAATTGACATTTGCATGATTTGCGTTACTTACAACATGGCCATACCGTACTGCACAATAATAATAAATTATTACATTACGCTATGACATAGATAGTTCAACTATAAATATTAGTGGTAAATCATTAAATAATGTAAACAAGTGATAAAAAACAGTAAAATAAATATTTGGTATTAGAAAATAAATGATTTGAAAACAACACAACGTAACATGGAGACTTATAATTATGTACATCTAATAGCTTTCCCGTTACCAAGGAGAAAGTTTAGGTAAAAAAAAAAAAAAAAAAAAAAAAAAAAAAAAAAAAAAAAAAAAAAAATCAACATATTAAATATAATTCTAAACTATGTTACCAATGATTTAAATATACATTACTCATTAGCAAACATTTCACTAAAAATAACATTAATTACATAAAAAAGGCACTGCGCTTCCAAATGATCACTTACTAGAATCAAAAAATATATAATTGTGGTTCTTGCCGTCGAGTACCTATTCCAAAATGCCAAAATAATTGTAAGCTCCCTCTTGAACGACTTGACGAGCAATGGAGTTTTTTTTTAATTCGTCCATATACAAATATCCTTACGATACATGGATGGTGATAAGCAATAATGTGTCAACCCACACGCCAACCATTTTGAGAAAATGGCGTCTAAAGATTTTTTCTCATTTTTTTGTGTTTCTCTTAAAAAACATTGTTTTTTATATAGATTGTTGTGTTTTTCAGCTATAATACGTTCAGTAGTAGTGATTATTGTAGCTTAATTTCAAAACAAACTTCAATTTGACGAAATAATGCCCTTTTCTTTTATTGCGAATTGTTCGACGACGTCAAACTTTTTCAAGACTGTGTTATGATACTTAACCCACTTTTGCTAATTGTTTAAAAATATCTATGAGTCTTAAATAAACATGTTAAAGCACATAAATTGTTATTGTAAAATACTCTACCTATGCATATTTTTAACTTTATAAGTGTTAAGTAACATATCAGTCATGGTCACTTATGTTATTAGGTATAAATAATAAAATAATAATAAATATTATAGGACATTCTTACACAGATTGACTGAGACCCACGGTAAGCTCAAGAAGGCTTATGTTGTGGGTACTTAGGCAACGATATATATAATATATAAATACTTATATACATAGAAAACATCCATGACTCAGGAACAAATATCTGTGCTCATCACACAAATAAATGCCCTTACCGGGATTCGAACCCGGGACCGCGGCGTAGCAGGCAGGGTCACTACCGACTGCGCCAGACCGGTCGTCATGTAGGAATCAATACATTATTTATTAATCAAACCTTTGAATGATTTTTCTACTCCCGAACTGTTATTCGTCATTTATAGGATTGTGCGTATCGAAAAACTGAAAACGCATTGTTTGGTTCTGTAATCATGGCAACGCATTGCATTAACGATACTGCGTGCGTGCGCGGGAAGGCTTTGGGCAGCTGAGCTGACAGTGCAAACCTTTGCAATACAGGAAACAGTGTGAATTTCGCGAGAATTATTTAAAAAAACTATTAAAAACTAAGTGCATGGTCGTTGTAAAAGTATTGTATGCAATGGTGTTTAACTGACTCCAAAATACTCGTGGAAAATACGCCACTCATATTTCTTGACCTCCTTTAAACGCCTGTTGAATAAAATACTATAAATTAACTATTAGAGTAATGATCATTTCTAGACACATATTTAAATTATCTGTGCTTTTTCAACAAAAAATCGTTACAAAAACCAAATAATCATCTTTAAAAAAAACAAACTACTTATCTAAAATATACAACAAAATATTTTTTTACGCTAAGAAATAGACTAAGTCATTTAAATTATGAATAACTCATGACTTGTACAAGAACAAAACATAAAATATCTTTAACAAAATAATAAACTACCATTCAGTAAGTATTCAAAAATCAAACAATATTTTTATGCATACATTAACACGTCTTAATGTAATTAGTAATTATAAAAAAATAGTAGCTTATATTAGATTTTTATATAAACACGTACTTGTAAAAAATGTTTGCAAATTATAATAACGAATATGTATATTCATGACTTAAAATGTTCAATTTCGTACTGAATTTACCATTCATGTGCAAAAATATACTAATGGACTAAGTCATAACTTATTTAAACATAAATTAATATGAACAGTTATATTTTACAATATAGTGTCATGGTACTTACACCAAAAACGAACAATTTATGACCCGAATATAATTTAACAATAATGACTTATGTTTTATAACACGGGTCGTAGCATAAAACAACGAATAAAATATCATTTTGCAATAATCATTCAAGTCTCATAGTGGGTAACTATGTCATTTTTTGCGTTTTGCAAGAATGAGTCAAGTGTAAAAATCGTTGAGTCAACCCTCATAACATATTATTGTAATTTAAATATGTCTTCTGCCAATTACTATAATAAGTTAAGGTTCTTGACACATTAATGCAAAACAGGCAACACGCGATATAGGATTTGTGTTAACCTATTTTTTTACTTTTGGGATAGTAAAAATTTTCAAAATGAAAAGGTCATTTTTGCAAATAGAAGTTTAAAAATCCAGCTATAACATGGCATTAAAATCTCATTTTTTTAGTTTTTGTGGGTTGACACATTATTGCTTATCACCATCCACATATAGGTACATTAGAAACTATAAATACATATAAAATCTCTGGCTGCAAAAAATCCTCACGTGTACCGCCAAAATAATCCAAAGATAGCACATTCCACGCAAGAACGCCGAGGAACGCGCCCAAATTCCAGGCTTGAGGCTTGAGGTCGCTCGGGAATTTTTATTGTCAATATTACACGTGTTTCTACGATTATTGTTTATGTGTTATGTTTATCAATTACGAGTATGTGTGGTTGTATTTATTAGTATTAGTAATGATTTTTAGGGTATTTTATGCGTGCGCGAATCGGGAGTTGATTAGGTATAATTATTTATCCACCAGTCAGGCTGACATGAGTTTTTGATACGCGTCCATAGCCTAACGGCTCAGCCACGACATTGGTCTAAGCGCGATAGCGGTGAGCGGCGGCAGTACATTGGAGCGAGACACAGCGATGGGACTTTTCATTCTCACGTATGGCTACCGCTCACCGCTGTCGCGCTTAGACCAATGTCGTGGCTTGGCCGTAATTGTAAGGTATGAGTGGACGCGCGGAGCGGTGCGTGCAGCGGAGCGCACGAGCGAGCGTCCACACTAGGCAGCGTCAAATTAGGACACTTGTATGAGTTTCAATTGTTTGACATGCACGCCCATTATGAGCACCCAGGCCTTACTCACACTCTTGATGCTATTCTGAACTTTCGCCGCATCCATCAGAATAACAGCGCCCTCTTGTCAATAGTCATATACAGGGTGAAATAAAAAAGGACCGTTTAAGACGATACGGTAGGGGTCAATTCTCCATACAAACGCTCTCTCGACTATTTCCTCCCTGGTTTTTGAAGATAGAGCAATGATTTTTTCAACACAGATTGTTATTATTTATATCTGTGTCGGATCGTTTTGATTTTTTTGATATTCTGCTTTTTAAAGACTCTAGAGCCAATCAAAATTTTCCAAAAACGGCCTTTTTCATTGTGGCGCAAAAAAAGGTGTGATACTCAAGATTGGTAACAATTAACCAAAAAAGCTAAACGGTCCGACATATATTATTTGATTGTTATTCAGATTCTCAAATTTCGTTCCGATTGATTAAGTTTTGAAGGAGGAAAGAGTCAAGAGCGGAACCCCGATTTTAAAGATTTTTTTGAAATATCTTTTGACTGAGTTGTTCTTAATGGACAATTTTTTTTCGATAAAAGTTAATATAATAATAACACTTGTATATTTAACTAAAATTCCCAAGTTGAAAGGGGGGCTCCTTTCCATTTTAGCATTTTCGCTACCGTATCCTCTTAACTTTCGCATAGTGACTTTTGAGATCATAATGAACAACTTTATTATGGAACCATATGCAATCCATAGAAATGAGCGGCATCATGACAGTCGAAATGTATGAAACAGCAAATTTTTTTTTGCGATTTCTGCATTGGTCCCACAATAAAAAGTTGTTCATTATGACCTCAGAAGTCACTATGCAAAGTTTGAATGGTCCTTTTTATTTCACCGTGTATATTTCTTGTCAGGTCTCATCCCGTATATTATTGCAAGGTACTAAATTGTATACCTGTATATCTGCCAATCCAACTAAGACCACAAGATGGCGCTGACAGGCAAACGTCAAACTATGCAAGCGAAACTTCTCGCAACTTGCGGGTTAGTTAGTGATGGTTGGTGATGGCCATATCGGGGGTCGAGACAAACTAACGTGACGAGAGAAGTTTTAGAAGCATCCTGTACCTACTAATAAGATGATTTACTACTTTACAAATACAAATAATTTATTAATAAAAACATAATTGTACAGTGATTGTTCTTAAAGGCTAAGAATTGTTATACATATAAGAGATGTTTTATACTTTGGTAAGTAGCAGTTTATAAGTATAAATAACTAGCTTTTTTAGCTAGCCCGCGTACTTATTTTGTTTTCTCATACAAACATCCCAATATACCCCAATATATATATTTGGCTCCCATTTTATTTACCCCCTTAGGAGGTCAATTTTGAAAAATCGTGCCTTCGTGCCCCTTTATACCTTACAAGGAACCTACGTGCCAAATTGGGAATCTTGAGGACCAGCGGTTTCAGCTGTGCGTTTATATACACTACCGTCAAAAAGTTTAAGACCAAACACAATGTTCAGTGTCATTGTTATAAACCCTTCTAAAAATCATCAAACTAAATTTGTAATCAATAGAAAACAACGTAATCTTATTATATTGATCGGCAACCCATTTGTTCTGCAAGAAGACAACGATCCCAAACACTAAGCAAAGATCTGTAGAAGCTACACAGTCAATAAAGAACGCCAAGGTGTGTTAAAAAATATGATTTGGCCACCGCAATCCCCAGACCTTAACCCGATCGAACTTTTATGGGATGAACTCGACCGTAGAGTCCGAAGACAATGTCCGACATCTGCAACAGCTCTATGGGAGATACTGCAATACGAGTGGAAATCCATTAGCCAAGAAACGCTACACAAACTTATAGCAAGAATGCCAAGAATCTGCTCGGAAGTGAAAAAGCGTCGAGGAGGATTTTTCGATGAGAAAAACGTTTAGCATTTCTTATTATGATCCCTTTTTAAAAATTGTTATACGCTTTGTTTTGTCGGTTGTAGGTACTGAAAAGTAATATTCTCCAAACGAGCGTTCTGTTTTTAAAATAAAACTTTAACTTATAACACGAACATAACACGAAGAAGCATTCATTTTTTACTGCAGCATGCATAATTACATACTTAGTGCATACTAGTCTCCTACGTTGATGAATACACCCCTGTTCATATCATAATTATTCATTTAATTATACGTCTGGAAAACTTGCAGGCAGACTGAAGTCTTCATGGACTTATATTAGTTAAGAATAACTATTCTAACTAATATGACAGACGAGTTACTTAAGTGAGCAAGCCACGAGCGACAACATATTATATAGATTGTTAATGTAGTTGCGCATACTACAGTAAAAACTTCTATTACGACTCAAAGAATAGAAAAATTAAAATAATTCGCTTCCTGTATACAAACTCGTTTATTTAGAATAAAATACTTTCCTTTAAAAGTAGTTTGTTGCAAAAATAACATTAATTTAATTTGATTATTCAGCGAAGTTTGCGGTGTGCGATGCACTAATAATCGATTGTAAGACCTTATTATAAACCACATGACATGTATTTAAAAAAATACACTAGCCATGTCCATATTAATATTTAAATCGCTACATGAAATCCGCTCTCTAATAATAAATTAGATCCATCATTTACCAGAAAAGTAGATTAGGTTAGAACTGTGACCTCTACACACAGCGCGGTGCTTGGGCAACTGAGCTGACATGCAAACCTTTGCGTCAAAATACAGTGTGAATTTCACGAAAGTTATTCAAGAAAACTATTAAAAACTAAGTGCATGGTCGTAGAAAAAGTATTGTATGCAACAGTGTTTAACTGAGTCAAAAAATACTCGTGGCGTCTTAATAACAATTTTGCTTTGCCTCAAAGTGTTACCCAAACCACTCGTCTTTCTTGACCTCCTTTAAACGCCTGTTGCATAAAATACTAATTTAAAATTCCACTTCCGAACCAATTTACAAATTTTACAACGTAGACAGGAAAATTAAAAGAGTTTTATTGAAAACATTTCGCAGCATTCGCAGAAAACCCGGAATATAATAAAATAAAGGGCGATGAGGCTTTATTAAAGCCGTCTGTCAAACGCATAAGGGAAAGATTCCTTTGAAATCTGTTCCGGGGAAACAAAGGACAATGTTCTATCAAAATATAATTACTTAATTGTTTCGACTGTGTAATTTAATTTTCTTATACAATTTAATATTCAAATCGACTTGGCTTTTTGTGGGATGCGTATTTTCTGAGTATTGTGATGTAATTGTGTACCAGTGGCGGCTGGTGAATATTTCTGCTAGGCAACACTGAGCAAAAAGAAAACCTACCCATAACATTATGTACTTTACTAGTAATCAATTTTAGGCAAGCCGGTGGGAATCGGCTTGTGGACCAGCCACTGCTGCTGTTGTGTACCTACCTTTATTAGTTAGGCACCAATATTGATTTTGTCCGAAAAGTGGTTAAAATTCTGTCAAATTATCAAAAGTGCGATTTACTTAAATCTGAATGATGAAATCTTTGGAGGTCTTGAATTAGGCCTGATTTAGACCGCGTGCGAACTCGCATGAAATTTTAGTTACATTGCGGTCTGTTGGTAAGGTGGAACAAAAATGAGAAATTTGGTACAGTCAATGTATTTTATTTAAATATAGTATACACGAATTTATTGCTACGTTAGGTTGTAGACACATATTTTTGGGACTTCGTTCGCATCTAGAGGTATATTTAATATCTTGGCTGTACCTACCGTGTTCCGTCACAAAACTCACCAGAAACTTTATCCATAATAATATTATAAATTGGAAAGTGTGTATGTCTGTTTGTTTGTCCGTCTTTCACGGCAAAACGGAGCGACTAATTGACGTGATTTTTTAAGTGAATATAGTTGAAGGGATGGAGACGGACATAGGCTACTTTTTGTCTCTTTCTAACGCGAGCGAAGCCGCGGGCAAAAGCTAGTACCAAAATGTAGGTAGGTACCCTTAAACTAAAATATTTTTTGTTTTTAATTTTTTTACATTAACTTGTTTCGGGAAAATTTTACAACAAATTCTGTCTCTGATTTTGAGATCAGAGGAGAGTTCAGTGAGCAACAAATTACAGACTCGAGTACGTTTATCTCTGATACACATAACTTATGCCACAAGAAATGTTTTTATCCAAGATCCCATTCTCCATGCGAAACTATCAGAATCTTTATTTCCCGAACAGCTCCAGTCAAATGTTCAACTTGCAAACTGAAACTCCGGCTTTAAAGTTGCGAACACTTGCATTCGCTTGATTTATTGCATAATATACGCCAATAAACGGCGATTGTTCCAGTTATATGGGCGTGTAAAGTTTCGTTTTACTGGTTTATAGAGCCCTCGAACTAACAAGGTTGGTACGGTCACAAAATTCTCTGGCAACCAGTTCTCATAGCTTGATGGAGCGTAGTTCTCAACATGACTAGTTTAAGGAGACTTTAAGTGTCTGAGTGCACGCTCATATTGGGCCTGCGGCGGAGGGGGGAGGGGGGGGGGCGTGCATGTCAAACAATTATTTATTGAAGCTCATTCAAGTGTCTTGAGTCGACGCTGCTGTGGACATACCGCTCCACACCCATTTCTCGAAGCTACAAGTTACAATTTACTTAATTTAAGTGGTAGTCAATTTGAAAAGAGACTTCCGCTTGTAACTTTCAGCTTTGAGAAAAGGGCCATAAAAGGGCCTGGCCCCGTAGCCGAATGGCATTTCTCCGACGCCAAACGAAAGCGATACGCCGCTGGCTCTGTCGCGCCAATACGCAAGCGGATATCTACGTTGATATACGTGAGCGATTGTGCATTCGGCTTTCGTTGAGCGTTGCAATCTAACTAGTCACTGCAATGGAAAGGAGACGCTGGGTTGGGACTGTTGGGAGACTTTGAGACCAGAATGTTAATGGAACCGCCTCCTGGCATCCGTTGGCTCCTTTCGTGGGTGGACGACATTCAGAAAATTATTTCTGGGCAATAGTAACTTAGGATCCAGATATGAATCATACTAAACAGTGGGCGATAAAAAACATGATTATAGAGGTAATGTTTACATATTTATTATGTAATGATATTAACTCGTTTGCGTTAATATCATTACATGTAAATTTTATTGAATTTGATGCTTCGGCTGGATGCAGATTGTGGTCACGGATGACGGATAATGATGAAATAATGATATTTACTCGCGTTAGACCGGTTAATATCATTAATATGTGTACAAAATGAGGTGACAGTTTAATGTGAGGTCACGGGTTCGAACCCCGGCTCGCACCAATGTGTTTTTCGGAATTTATGTACGATATGACATTTGATATTTGCCAGACGCTTTTCGGTGAAGGAAAACATCGTGAGAATACCGGAATAATTCCATTAAGGTCTAGTTTACCTTTCGGGTTGGAAGGTCAGATGGTAGTCGTTTTCGTAAAAACTAGTGCCTACGTCAAAACTTGGGATTAGTTGTCAAAGCGGACGCCAGGCTCCCTGCATGAGCTGTGGCAAATGCCGGGAGAACGCAAGGAGGATGATGATGTAGGTGATTCTATTTAGAAGTTCTTAGTCCGTTTTCACATTATCCGATCCAATATCGGATGTCGGAAGGATTTCAATGGAAAAATGCAAGATGGCGCCTGTAATGTATGGGATATCGGTCTTAAATCCGATATCGGATCGGACAATGTGAAAACGCACATAACCTCCCGTCCACAGACGGCTTTGGTGTAAGGCCTGAGTGGACGCTTAGAGCGGAGCGTTCGACAAAGCGTGCAGCGGGGCGGGCAAGCGTGCGTCCACCGTATGCAGCGTCAACTCAGGACACTTGTATGAGCTTCAATTGTTTGAAAAATTGACACCACGCCGCACGCTCCGTCACGCTGCACGCCCGATATGAGCGTGCACACCTTACGCTAACGTAGGTATTCTCATCATCATTGCGATATCCTGGCCCTTTGCCACAGCTCATGGGAGCCTGGGGTCCGCTTTGACTATTCAAAGGTTTGGCTTTTAGTCACTAGTTTTTGCGAAAGCGACTGCCATTTGAACTTCCAATCCGAAGGATCCCTAGGCATTATTAGGATTAGTCCACGTAAGTGCGTTTTCACATTATCCCATCCAATATCGGATGTTGGAATGATTTCAAAGGCAAAAATCAAAGATGGCGGCTTAAATGTATGACTAAAACGCACTGACGTAGGTATTTTAAAATGTAAAAAAACTTTTGTTAGAGGCTCTGTGTGCATAGCCGAATCCACAAACGCTCACGAAACGCTCACGGTAATATCTCTTTCGTAGCTATATATCTCTATCGCTCTTACGTATTTGCGCGACAGAGCCAGACTACATATCTGCGACGTTTCAGTGGCGTTTCGCGTCGCAGAAGGGCCTGGTCAGTTTCACACCTGCTTGGTAAGCGTCAGCAATGTGACACCTCGCACAAATTGCGTTAGAGTGGTTTGCGAACTCTTTCAGACGGTTTATGAACTAACTAAAGGGTCGTAACTTAATAACGGCGAACGTGCGAAAAATGGGAAAATACTGTTTGTAGTGTTGTTCGTTAAAATGGGTCGATCGTTTATACTCTTTGGTTTTTTTATACGGTGGCAAACAGCCCACCGTCCACCGATTTAAACTTTCACGATTATTCTATCTATCTATCTATTTAGCCCCTTTTTCCTGAATTAGAGAATGTCTCTTAATTCAGTTTGCCGCTTGGCAAAGGCCTCCTCTAACTCTTTCCATTGACGTCTATTACACACAAGTAGTGTGGAAGGTGGGTAATTTCAAGCTAGTTTTCTCCGAGACCACGGGGACAACGCTGTCCCTGAAACGTTGGGTTGGAGGTCAGTTTAATATGTAGTCATACGCGATTAAGTCCCGATTTTAAAAATAATTAGGTATACGGTCCGACTAATGGAAAGCCGTCACCGTAACCTATGGACGCCTGCAACTGAATGGGTGTCACAATTCGGTGGTTAGCGCGATAGTTAGGTACTATAGCCGCGGTAACAGGGTTAACCGTTGACAATGAGCACTGTGAAGGGTTCGAAACGTCGAGATGTATTATTAAACATTAATTATACGCGATATAATAGGATTCCATAATTTTACTTATTGGGTCAATCTTTACCTTATTTATAGCTTGAAATTTATGATAGTTTCACCCGTAGGTATTAAGATTTACGCAGTGTATATGCGATCCGGAGGTCGCGGGTTCAAATCCTGGCTCGTACCAATGAGTTTTTAGAATCTTACGTACGTAATATCATTTAATTTTACCACTAGCTTTTTGGTGAAGGAAAACATCGTGAGGAAACGCATACATCTGCGAAGGAATCTCAAAGGTATGTAAAGTCCCCAATCCGTATTGGGCTAGCGTGGGGACAGCTCGATCCCTCTCATGCAAGAGAGGAGGCCTGTGCCCAGCAGTGGGACGTAGGGTAAACTCGCCTCATTCGGTGACACGCCTAATTCGGTGATACAAGCTTTGAAGTACTATTCTTTGACGACCGGTCTGGCTCAGTCGGTAGTAACCCTGCCTGCTAAGCCGCGGTCCTGGGTTCGAATCCCGATAAGGGAATTTATTTGTGTGATGAGCACAGATATTTGTTCCTGACTCATGGATGTTTTCCATGTATATAAGTATGTATTTATCTATTTAAGTATGTATATCATCGCTTAACACTCATAGTACAAGCTTTGCTTAGTTTGGGGCTAAGTTGATCTGTGTAAGGTGTCCCCAATATTTATTATTTATTTCCAAAAGATGATTTTTGGTCGTTTCACCGAATTAGGCTTGTCACCAAATGAGGCGAGTTTACCCTATCAATTATTATTATGTGATGTAGAATGACAGGTAACGACATGAGCCGGAATACTCGGGTCGTCATTGAGACCAGTTGAAAAGCGCTAATGGCAGAAATGTATAAATGTTTACAGATAAAATGCTGGCAGAAATAAGCCAGTCACGTAGACATGTAATGGGAAAATAATTGACACACCGGGGTATCTGTCCGTTGTTTTTTGCAAGCTTATTTTACAATTTATTTTTAACACAACTTCGTAATTTATTCGGAAAATGGTTTTTTATTTACTTTTTAAACTTGCTCCTAATACCTCCAATTTTGAAATGCTTTCAGCGGGTAAATAAAATCCTCGAAAATGGATCGAAACATTGTAGGTACAGTCAACCAATTGGAACCCTAGGCCACTCCACAACCATGTCAAAAAAAAAAAAATCATTTATTCATGTACCAAAAATAGCAGTTATAAACAGGCCATAAACTATATTAACACAAAAAAGGCTTCACCATGTCCGTGCCTGAACTAGGGAGATCCTGTATCTCAGGCAGAAAAAATAACTTACAAACTAAAACAGGGAAATTATTTGATAAAATCATGTGCATTGCATAGGTATTCAACTAAAAAATAAATAAATTACATTACAGATTTATAAATAGAGTAGGTTACCTACTTAAAACTATCATAATTCTAAAAGTACAGCAAAAAAAGATGGTAAGCCATATGTAATACTTATTGCTTATTAGCATTTTGATGAGTCAACAGTTGTACTTTATCGCATCAGCGTAAGAATACATAGGTAGGTGATATTGAAAATGTATCTAAATCGCTAATTATAGTTGTATTCATTGATCTGTTATTAATGAAGCTAAAGAATAAATAAAATATAAATATAACCTAGTATGTATACCTTGTGTCTAAAGTCAAGAAACGATCTTAGGAGTGGCGCTCAGCAGGCGCCTTCATAATCTATAGAATTTATGTATCTCTGCTCAGCCTGTGTCTTGGCAGGACATTCAAGGTCACCTGTTTTGTGATTGTGGGGCTTCTTGAAAAATCTGCAGTTCGCACATCGGGGGGGCTCCGCTTTTTTTGAGCACTCGTTGTCCGAGTGCCCCAAGTCGCCGCAATACCCGCACGTGTTGTCTGCCTGCTTACAGGATTTCGCGGCGTGTCCAAACTGCTGGCATTTGAAGCATCTGGTGACAATGGTGAAATCTCTCACAGGGCAGGAAGACCAGTTGACGAAAACTCGACTTTGGGATACTAGGGCTTTGCGTATCAAGCTTGGAACTTCGATGACGTAGTTGACGGTCTCAGCATCTTTTTCCCCGATTTATGGCTAAGTTTAATAGAGGCTAGGAACTTATCTCTGGTGGTATCCGGCAATTTATCGGCTAAATTTTGCTCGAAAATGCAACTGAAAACCTCTTGTTCTGGCAGTGCAGTTGGTACGCCGACGATGACTATCCGGGGCCTGCGTTTACGGGGCTCATCGATGGTCAGGTCTGCAGGTGTTTTTTGAAACTGTTCCTTGAGCTTCTCTATATCAGCCTTGGATTCCGTGCTAATTATTACGCCGCCATTTTTAACCTTGCGTAAAGCTCTGACGTGAAGCTTCATCTGCTCAGGTTTAATAAGTTTTTGGACAAGGTTTTTTGTCTCCTCACTTGATTTCAACTTGACTAAGAGACTAAATGACAAGCAGTAAGGGATTTCTTACAATCTGATTTATAACACACATGACATGTTTCACATTTCATCAGTACCAAAATTTGTTTCTGCAATTAAGAGCAAATAAATAAAATATATATATAATATAAATAGTAATAACAAATATATTATATATTTCATTTTCATTTTTTTTTTCATTGGATACCTACTCAAAATTCAAAATTTAAATGTATTAATTCTAGACATTTTGTTTATTAAGTAGATACTTAGTTTGATAAGTTAGAGTAAGGCATGTGAGCATTTATTAATATGCATATTTAATCTAAAATCAGTTATGTTTAACATTACATATTATTATGTATATTTCGTTTGATTATAATCGTAGAACAAGTCATGTCTTCCCTGAGCAACCATAATTGTTAAATTCAGTAGTGGAAACTGTTTTTGGCCTATGTATATCTAAATTGTAATTCTTTTATATGTGTTATTTTCGCTGTTTGTTTCCCATTATCAATAAAAAAAAAAAAATAACTTCACTGTGACATAGTTCTTCAGTGGCCTAGGGTTCCACTTGGTTGACTGTACTTACAGATGTAGTTCGGAAAGGGTTTCCTCCGTATTTTCCGGAAACTTTCGTATTTGTCATGCTAGTTCAATGTCAGTACATCTTGTACTGAGACTGACTGACATAACAAGACAACTTCGTACGTTTCCGCAACAATATGAAGGCAATTTTTTTCGCACTACATCTGTAGAGCGGTTTCAAAGATCTCCGAAACAGATTCAGATTCAGATTCAATAGTTTTATTCATGGTAACCACAATTATTTACATAAGTAATTTCATCATTACAAAAGAGAAGAAAAAAAAAAAAGTATTTCTGGTTTACCACGAAATGGTCCTGCCTCAGCATAAATGCTGACCAGGGGCCAGCGCTGATCTTCCGGCAAACCTCCGGGAAACCAACGAGGATCGAGTATTATAGAGAGTTACTGTCGAAGTAAAATGTGTAATCACGGTGCATAGACTGCCAACCTTAGTTTTGACAATTTGGCGCATATTCTTAGCTTGATATGTGTTAAAATGTCAAATATTAATATTAGCGCCATCTAGCCGAGCGTATCCCAAAGGTGTAATGCCATCTAGGCCACCGTACCTTTTTCTGTAATGGTACTGAGGTACGTTTTTTTCTTAGGCTTTATCTGTCTATACGCAGTTATATATGTCTTTGCCGAAACACATAAAAAAACAATAGAACACACAGAAATACAAAAATTGCCCGTTTTCATGTTCTATCTATACAGAGTGGGGCCTGTAACAAAGGCGAAGAATTGAACTCTAGGCTATTCTCTTTATACTGATCAACATTTGTTCGGCGACTTTTAAAAATAACTTGTATTTTGATTTTTATCACCCTTGAAAGTTTTTTCTAAGATAATTTCTAATCTTGTTTTTCTATACAAACTTTGGACCCCCATTTCACCCTTTTAGGAGGTGAATTTTGAAAAATCCTTTCTTAGTGCTTCTCTACACCTTACAAGAAACCTACGTGCCAAATTTGGAATCTCTCGGACCAGCGTTTTCGGCTGCGTTGGTATGTTAGTCAGTCAGTCAGTTTCTTCTTCTATACCTATATTTATAAGACATGAGTAGCGTACCTATAACTAAAATTTTACGACTAAATGTTTTACAAACTGTTCTGAGTTTCGCCTAGTTCAAATACGTAAAAAAATAGGTAAGGATATGGTAAAACGTGCGTCCGAAATCTGTAATTTTGTAACAATGTCGGTTCTCATCAGTCCCTCGGGTCGACCCTCTATGAATCTATTATCTGCCTTTACATAATCATTCACCATTTGAATAATCCTTTCAAATCCCTCCCTTACTTTTATCACGTAAATGAATAACGAATATTATGATATTATCTGAAGCTTTTCCAATTTCCCTTGGGTTTTTCCTCAAAAATGAGTTTGATTTTTTCGAGAACAAAAGGCAGTGCTAATTCTGATTCATTGTGTTTAGAACAAGGGATTAGGAATGTTTCTTTTGTTTTTTTTTAAATATGGTGTTTTGGGGCATTTCAAAAAAGGTTCCTGGTTAACTAGCCACGTGAGCGTTGCGAACGCTCATATATGTAGTGTTGGCGGGTTTCTGAACGTGCCCTTACTGACAGCTCTGCTGGCTCTGCAGTGAGTGGATGAGAGAGCATGTTTTTTTTTTGCCACTTTTATGAAATGTGATATTTAAAAAAAAATGCTATTTTTACTCAGAATTACTAGCTTTTTCAATCCTAGTAGTTAAAAAAATTGTCCCATACGATTTTTTCTTATTTTGTTACCATTTTCTGTACATGTTGTATGGGGTAACAAAAGAGGAAAGTAACAAAAATGTATGGAAATTCTGGGACACTTTTTGTCTCCCAGTGAGATTAAAAGTACTCTGAGTACAATTGACCTCAAATCCCCTAAAACAATCAAAACAAAAAAAATGGCAAAAAAAAAAGATATGCTCGAGAAGTCAATATGGCGGATCCCGGTATCGAAGGAGCGTCATGCTAAGCGTTGTCATGCATTTAACGTGGAAATAAATTAATATTTCAAGACCTAGTGCCTTTTACTGTTATTACAAGCTTTTATTTAACTTTTTTGTTAGTTTGGGTCAAAACGTAGAAGCTAAGTTTGACCCACTTCCCGGTTTCCAATTGAGCTGAAATTTTGCCCACATATGTAAATCACGTGACAATGCAATATTATGGTATGATGGAGCTGAAATGATGATGGAGCAGAAAGGTGGCCTTAGGAACTCTGTTATGAAACGTCGTATCCCCATCAAGTAGGGGTTTTTAGAAACGTCTCGGAGAGCAGTAGATAACTGTTGAAAGAAAGGTACAGTCGGCGATAAAAGCTTGTGCCAAAAATGATTTTTTTGCAAAAAAACTTATTAGTAGATAGGTGGCTCTGTCGCGCCAATGCGAAAGAGATTGGCTATTAGGTACCCTGTTCCTCTAGCCAAACATTTGTTTGAGATTGGGAACAAAATTACAGAATAAAAAATCAAAGACAGATCAAGGAGCACAAGTTTGCCATTATGTAACATACAGTGGATAAAAGTAGCTTCCAGTTCGACTTCGAGAGAGAAATTTTTTTTTCTGCAATAGCTTATTTACCAGAAACAATCCAAATACGTGCAAGGACAAAAAACAATAAGAAAATAAGTCACTACAAATAAAACTACACCGTAATACACTTAGTAACTTATAAAATATGTCCCACATGTCACCTTTGTGAATTATGGTGCCCCGAAGGTTGGCAGTGTTGCCTTTTTGCTTACTAGCGGCCCGCCCCGACTACGCACGGGAATTAAATCATAAAAACCGGCCAAGAGCGTGTCTGACCACGCTCAGTGTAGGGTTCCGTAGTTTTTCGTATTTTTCTCAAAAACTACTGAACCTATCAAGTTCAAAACAATTTTCCTAGAAAGTCTTTATAAAGTTCTACTTTTGTGATTTTTTTCATATTTTTTAAACATATGGTTCAAAAGTTAGAGGGGGGGGGGACGCACTTTTTTTTCCTTTAGGAGCGATTATTTCCGAAAGTATTAATATTATCAAAAAACGATCTTAGTAAACCCTTAGTCATTTTTAAATACCTATCTAACAATATATCACAAGTTGGGGTTGGAATGAAAAAAAATATCAGCCTCCACTTTACATGTAGGGGGGGGTACCCTAATAAAACATTTTTTCCCATTTTTTATTTTTGCACTTTGTTGGCGTGATTGATATACATATTGGTACTAAATTTCAGCTTTCTAGTGCTTACGGTTACTGAGATTATCCGCGGACGGACGGACGGACGGACGGACGGACGGACGGACGGACGGACGGACGGACGGACAGACAGACATGGCGAAACTATAAGGGTTCCTAGTTGACTACGGAACCCTAAAAATGGTTGTAGTATCCGTAAAAGAGTTAAACCTACATAAAAGGTTCAATTCCAACATACGTTGTTTTGCTTTATCTCAATCGATATGGGCAGCATTTATATGTGAAAACAGTATAAAAATCCGGTCAGTTGTTTTTGAGTTTAACACGAACACAGACAGACTCTGCAGGGAACTTTGTTTTATAAGGTGAAGTAAGTATTATAAGTTCAAACCTAATTATAATGATCATAAAGATGTCTACCGATCGATTTTATCAAAACTGTAGATAAATATCATTACCATCATTCGTTATCCATCATTCATTCGATATCCATCATTCATCTCCAATACTTCTTTCGCTCGTCGTCTTGCCATCTGCGTGTCCTATTCATGTCAACTCTCATAACTACTAACTTTCCTCAGTTTTCCTCTGCCATGCACACATGAAAAATCAAACATAAGATTTAAAGTACCACGGTAGTGACATAAGCGTCTAATTACCGGCACAGAGTATAAAACCAGTAATAATTCTTCTAACAAATTTTGCGCTGCGCGGTTTGTCCTTGAGTAGCGCTCGTACGCAGCGAGGTGCAGAGAGTACATGCGGCAAATACCGATCGTATCGCCGCTACCGGAGATTAACCACTGAGTCGTCCTTATACGGTGTTACCGGACACATTTCTCACAACCATGTTCATTCTTAACTTAAAATGTCATTTCCCATTCCATCTACGAAGTAATTGAGTTTAAGAAAACGCTAGAAATTTCCGACTTGTAATACTTAAGCAGCTCTTTTGCTCCGCAAAGTTGTTACTAGACTGTTATTGTTGCGTTATAGCTGAATAAAAGTCTTGGATGGATAAAAGGAATGGAGTTTTCATGCTATTTTAATAGTTTTTAGTGAGTGCTCATTTAAAGTCGAAATTATATGTATAATACTAGCCGCGGGTATTTTGTAAATACATATCGACGCTGGAAAGGCTAATTGACTAACAGACCATTTTTGGGCATATTGAGTTATATACATCATTGGAATCAGCGATTTTTTCTGCGTCTAACGAGCCAGGTTTCAAAACGATCTGAAGACTTTTTTGGCTTGTTAGCAATTTGGAAAAAGGCAATTTACTAAAAACATTTTCTCTAACAAGCCACTTTTTTTGACAAATTATTGAGATACTGGCTATATGTTAACGCCAAAAACACTTGTTTATAAATAAATATAATAAATAAATATTGGGGACATCTTACACAGATCAACTTAGCCCCAAACTAAGCAAAGCTTGTACTATGGGTGCTAAGCGACGATATACATACTTAAATAGATAAATACATACTTATATACATAGAAAACGTCCATGACTTAGGAACAAATATCTGTGCTCATCACACAAATAAATGCCCTTACCGGGATTCGAACCCAGGACCGCGGCTCAGCAGGCAGGGTCACTACCGACTGAGCCAGACCGGTCGTCAGTTTGGATGTTAGTCAATTTCGTTTAATGTAATTTTATATGTTTTAGTTTATAAGTAATTTTACCAGAATGAAAAAATGTTATGATTGCACGTTAGCCATTTATCTAGAACCGCGGTAGTAAAGAACTGCACGTTAGCCGTTTATCCAGAACCGCGGCAGTCAAAACCTGCACGTTAGCCGTTTATCCCAACCGGCGAAATAGTGGCTTAGGTGGTTTAAGCAAATATCCTAGAAATTAATAACACAACATTCTCCTTTAATCCATTTTACTTGTCTTTGGTAAATAAAAATTACATTTAATAGTCAAATATCCTGACCGAATAATTATATTTTAATTTACGTTAGTGAATTTAAATGAACTCTTCAGTCATAGCGTAATGCGTAGGGTAAGGTGGGCAACAGAGAAGCAGTGGTACACAAGGAACCAACGGTTTTATTCGAAAATGCGACGTTGCCAAACTGCACTGCGAACATAGGCACGCGCCGCTAAGGTTCCCCCGCTCGCTCCCCAGTCGGCGGCCGGTCCGCGTTGAAATTGCACGTGTAGTGAAGTATTTTGTGATTTTGGACAAGAAAACAAAAAAAAGTAAGTATTTAGTTTTTTTATTTTTTCAGAATGTAGTCATGTTTGATTTATCTAATTAATCAGTTGTGCGGAGTGACTATTTCTCTATCTTTTTGACATTCACTGATGCGGCTTTCTTGTGCCGTTTATTTTTTACCGAATTTAAAAAGTGAAAATGTATATCTAGCACACATTGAACCACAAGGCTAGAGTACTCAATGAACCAGGAGGTTCTCTAGGTAATTCTCTAGTTAGCCTTTGGAAGGTCTATTTTGTACAACTTTTGCCATGTTTAAGAGTTAATATAAATATATCTAATATAACGTTACTATATAGTACAAAAATATATGATAATACATATATTATTTAAGTTTTTTGAAGTGCAAGACTTTATTTTTCATATAACGAAGAATATTGTGACGATTACATTAGTAAACTATTCTTAGTTTAAATAAATAAGCATTTTGACATTGTAAATGTTGTATTTATTAAATTGCCCCATATTTACCTAAATCAGTTTGTATATTTTGCAATTATTTATCAAAAACTATGCAATTATATAATGGTAGGTTCATTGTGTACTAGGCCGGTTCATTGAATACATAGTACCGGTTCAGTCTGTACCAGAGATTGTACACAATGAGCCATTGTTCATCTTTTAAAAAAACTAAAATATCTCGACTTCTATTCAGTTTTATTAAAAAATAATGATGAAATTTTAGAGCTAGATAAATAACAAATGCACTAAATAAAAAATATTGAATTTGGACCTATTATGACTGACTTATTAAGATTTAAATTTTTGGTGGCTCATTGTTGGCAACCTCACCCTATTAGGTATTTTAAAACCAAAAACTGACCTTGAGCGTAAACATTTTACAAGGGGGAAAGGGACGGGCGACTCTTTAGTCAACGCTTAGTGCTACTCGAGTTAAGACGTGACAGCTATCGTGCGTAATTGTGGCGATCATTCATTTCGGAGTGTTTAGAGGTAAGTAGAGGTAACATTGGACAAAAATCTACAATGGACTCTTCATATAAGAAAACTAGCAAACAAATTAAGTTCAGCCGCATACGCCGTTAGGAGAATCAGGCAACTGACTAATGTTGAGACAGCTCGCCTAGTGTATCATAGTTATTTTCACAGTTTAATGTCATATGGTATTCTGGTTTAGGGCAAAGTAGCTGACATACAGACTATTTTTGTATTACAAAAGAGAGCCATTCGTTTTATTTACAACTTAGGAACACGTGAATCAGTAAGAGAACTTTTCAAAGAAATTAATATCTTAACTGTAGCTTTCCAAAACATCTATGATAGTATCATTTATGTTGTTAAGAATTTAGACTGTTTCACTAAGAATTCTGATATCCATAATTATAACACTAGAAACAAAAATAAGCTTGCCATAAAGAAGTTTCGTGTCCGCAAAGTACAGAAATCATTTGTTGGGCAATGAATGCATAAATTTTTATAATAAGTTACCTGACACTATTTTGAGATTACCCCTCCCAGCTCTTAAGAACTACTTAAAAGAATCATTGATATTAGGCTTATTACAGACTCGAGGACTATTTGATAGATAAACAATATAAACATGCATGGCCCGAACCAGATACTGCAAAAAACAAATAGCAATTAAAATAATTGTATTATGTGTAGAGGACACAGTTCAGATAAGAAAGCACATAAAATATTTTATGTTTTGTAAGATCATAATATATTAGATTAAGATCATAATATATATGTAATGAACTATTCATAAGAGCTTGTAACTAGGCCTACATGAATAAATATATTTTGAATTTGAATTTGAATTTGTACATATTTAATGATATTGAGATTTATATTATCTTTTTCTTCTGTGACAAATTGATATGTTTTCTCTTAAGAAGAACGACGTATTATTAAACTACAATATAATTTATTGAAATTAATTTCCATAGAGTACCTACCTAGTCTGTTAATTTTTTTTTTGATGAATACTTTTGCATGTTAAATTTTATCTTGTTATTTAATGCATGTTAATTATAAGATGTAATGTATTGAAAAGAAGTGGCCCGCCGAGTTTCTTGCCGGTCCCATAGTGGATACCCCCTCCCAACTGAGGGGGACTGAAATCTTCTCGAGGCTGAGGCGTAGGGTTAGAGCCGGCGTAGATTTATTTGACGTTCATAATTATGCGCATTGTAATATGCCTACTTGAAAAATAAATAATTCATTTTCATTTTCAAGTCTTTGTTTTGTGTATTCCTTAATTATTATTATACGTAATTTTAATTGTATAAAGTAATAATGATACTCAAACCTATATTTAAGTAATAAGTCGTTGTATTTATGTTCCTTTCTCTTTTTAACACAAACGCTAAGCTTACTAATAATATTTACGAGTACCTTTCTATTGTTTATTTTGAAAGTACCTATAAATTTGTTTTTATAGAGTCCCGTGTATAACTCACTGGTCAAAGGAAACGGGTCAGATAGTATAGAGATCTTGAGATTCAATGTTGTAGTACTTGTAGTGAATACGGTTACCTTGTTGACCTAGTTGACCTTGACTAGTGACTTTGCCTACCAAGTTGGAGGTCCCGGAATCGAATCCCGGTGAGGGCGTTTATTTGTATGTATATAAGTAGGTACCGTATTTACCTACATTTATCCACATTAGTAAGTACCTATATACATCGTCGCCCATCACACTATAATACAAGCCTTGCTTAGTTTGGGGCTTTGTTGATTTGTATCAGATTGCCCCCAGAATATTTAAAATATATACATACTCTCATACACACATTTTTACGCCTTTTTCACTACATGGCGGCAGAGCGTCGAAGGTGCAACAGTAGAAACCTATGTCTATTTTCGTACAATCAACAGCAAAAGTAAGTGTTGACCATCTTCCTTTTCATAATATAATAAGGTCTACAATCGAATAATGATCACTTACTTTTGCTGTTGCCTGCACAAATAAGTTTAACTTAATTAAAGATTCTTTCATGAGAAATACAATAGTTTTCAGTATGACATCTCATCTAAAACAGGTGTTAGTTTTTGGTGAAGTGCCTTTTAAGCTGTTATACCAGTGTTTTATAATGTTAGCTAGTGGCTGTTATGCATTTTCTTCGATTCTAATTTTGTTTGAAACGTCTTATTATATGTTCTTTTGGGTTGGGTTTTAAAGCTAATAGTCGCATAAGTTAAGTATCCGTTCCCTAAGAAACTATGAATATGGTGGTTAGACCTTTATCCTGACTTTGAAAAAATGACAATTGTCTAACGTGGACTTTATTTCGTAAATACGTACATACATCGGAATACAATCATATTGATCAAATAAACAACACAAATACCTCCAACTTCGTAGTACGTCATTTTATTGTATAATAAATAAACAAAAAGTTATGATTTTTTTTCAAAAAAAAAAGTTTATATTGGCTCTCCTGTAAAGTTTGCAAAATGCACGTTAGTCAATTAGCCTTTCCAGCGTCGATATAAACCTTTCTCTTAATCATTCTGTGTAATAACTAATTATAAACGCTCGTAGATATACCTATCTCTATCGCTCTTGCGTATTGGCGCTACAGAGCCAGACTACCTTTCGCGGCGTTTCGTTTTCGTTTCGCGTCGCAGAAATGCCATTCGGCTGCGGCACCTGTTACGTTATAGTAACTTATAAATATAGTCTGTGGTTATGTACTATTTTATTGTCAAGCGCGATTAATTTATCCGTCGCTAACAGCACAGTTTTATTGAACCAGTGTCCAGTCCAGCTAATGTTCGCAAGTGCATCTAATAAGAATATAAAGGCATTGCAGTCCACGGCAGCTGCATTTGCCAAATTGCAGCGCTAAGTGCACAGTTTACATTTATTGCGTGCGAGCTGCCTTTGTTTACTTTAATTTTGTTGCAGTTTAAAATCTTGTCTTTTGTTTTTAAGGAAATCTTGGGAATGAATGCTTGCACAAGTTTTACCATGAAAATTTGTGTTTTTAGAGCAGTGTGCGTAGCCGAATGCACAAACGCTCAGGAAACGCTCACGATAATAATTATCTCTTTCGTAGCTATCTATCTCTATCGCTCTTGCCTATTGCCGCGACAGAGCCAGACTACATTTCTGCGGCGTTTCGCATCGCAAAAATGCCATTCGGCTACGGGGCACACCTCGGACACTGCACTGGCGATCAAATATATGAAAGAGGCGCGTTCCTAGCACACAGTCTAAGCTCGTGTAGGTGAACGCGTACTGTGCTTGTATGACTGAAATATGACAGGTCGACTGTTCGCGTTTCTGACAGGCGGTAACTGTGAGGTAGCCGAGAGGGGGTGCGCGACACTTTCAGCGGGGAGCGGAAGTGGCCATACTGTACGATAGTACTCTTTATTATACTGTGATTACGGTCTGCCTGCCCGTGTGGTGACGGGTTAAGAATTACACCACCCCCTTTTTTCTCGTAGGTGTAGAAGTCAAATGTGGGATATTGGTTAAATTGTGGCGTAGGCGAGAGTCTGGCAACCTGTCACTGCAATGTCACAATTTCGTTTTCATCCAACCCCTTAATTGCTAAGAGTGGCACTGAACCTCGAGTAGTTTCATGTGCCTCCGTCTCGTCTACGTCGTCGAGTCGACTTTTACGAGGTAAAACACAAAGAAGCGACGCAAGTCGTAATACGCAGAACGGACGCCGCGGACGGAGTGTTTGCGTCTTACGTCTTTCCTATACAAAATGTACTGAGGACGTTTTTTTAAATTACGCGGGCGGCGCGGCGCGGGCATCCGTTTCGCTTCTTACGGCTTGCGTCCCTTCTGTGTATTTTACCCCTACGACACTCACGGTAAGAAAGGGGTGGTAAAATTTTAACCCGTCACAACACGGGCAACGCCTATATTAGTAGCTCGTAAGAACAACTCCTTTTTTAACCGACTTCAAAAAAGGAGGAGGTTCTCAATTCGACTGAATGTTTTTTTTTTTTTTTTTTTTTTATTATTTTTTTGTATGTATGTTCCTCGATATCTCCGAGAATTGTGGACCGATTTTCAAAATTTTTTTTTTGATCGAACGGGTATAACCCCGAGATGGTCCCATTGGCACCAAGTCAGGGTCTGATGATGGGATCCTGGAGAAATCGAGGGAACTCTTCAAATGTTATAGGCACATGTAATGTTTTCAGTGTATTTTTCAAAGGTAAACCAGTATTTACGCCTGATGGTAATAATTTTATGTGGCTGAGCTGATGATGGAAGGTCAACTCCTCAATGGTTAGGAGTTAAAGGATAATTCTTTCACTAGTGTACATGTATTCGGACTGATACATATAATATCAATAGGAACCACTAAAAATCAACAAATAAATAAACTTTTTTAACAAAAAATAAAACCGCCTTCAAAAATAAGCGCGTTACAAAACACGGAGAAACTAAAAAGCAAAAAATAATAAACCTTTGAATTCAGATTTCTTATCGTATTGCAATAATCTAAACATCCAAATTATAAACAAATCAATTATTTTTGGAGTCGGTGCCAGCCTGCGTATGGTTGGGTGGGGCAAACAGGCAATAGCAAGGCGACGAACAGGTCTGGTACCGACTGCAAAAATAATTGATTTGTTTATAATTTGGATGTTTAGATTATTGCAATACGATAAGAAATCTGAATTCAAAGGTTTATTATTTTTTGCTTTTTAGTTTCTCCGTGTTTTGTAACGCGCTTATTTTTGAAGGCGGTTTTATTTTTTGTTAAAAAAGTTTATTTATCTTAACACCGAAGTTATCAAATAAATCAGACACTACGTACAAATTGACCTCTAAAACGCATTTTAGGGTCCCCCCTGTTATTGCTGGAACCCCACAAAATTAAATAACGCGCCCCCAGTTTACACCCCACAATAACAACTGCGCAGTAAAAAAAACAAATGGATGTTCCTGTTTCTAAGATAAATAATTTTATTGCGAGCGAGCGCTCACAAAGAGAGTTAAGATTTTTGCGATAAAAGAAACATTTATGTATGTTTTATGTAAGCTTTTGCACGTTTTATGTAATCGAGAGTCGCTGACAAGTGACAAGTCAAGGTCATGGCCATAAACTAGGTAAAGCCAGTGGTGGGGAAAGTACGGCCCGCGGGCCATGAAGGGAATAAAATAGAATAAATTTTATTCGTAAACATACAAAAGAGAAAAATATTACAAATAGGGACACATAAAAACGAGAAGGTGGCACGAAATGGTTTAACCTCAGCATATTGCTGGCGACTTCCAGCGCTGATCTTCCGGTTAAACGACGACAGGTAACATGAACAAAATTATGGAAAACAACATGATACACACAAAAAAGACAAATATATTACGTGATTTTTTTTAAACTATAACTACTACTGAACGAATTGTATCCAGTCCGCCACCGGTCCTTCAAAATAGTGCGTAATGTGGCCACATTGGCCAGTATTTTTGTGAAAATACGTTTTTGGTGTAAATCTGGCCTTCGCCTTAAAATTCCTTCATATCTTTTGGCCCCATGAAAAAAGTCGAAAATGCTAAAATGGAAAGGAGCCCCCCCCCCTGGCAATTTGGGAATTTAAGTTAAATATACTAGTGTTATTAACTAGATTTATCGAAAAAAAATTGTCCATTCAGAACAACTCAGTTAAAAGATATTACGAAAAAAAATTTAAAATCGAGGTTCCGCTCTCGACTGTTTCCTCCTTCAAACTTTAAGCAATCGTAACGAAATTTGAGAATCTGAAAAACAATGAAATAATCTGTGTCGGACCGTTTAGTTTTTTTGGCTAATTGTTACCAGTTTTGAATACCACACCTTTTTCATAATGCCGGTTTTGGAAATTTCTGATGGGCTCTAGCGTCTTTAAAAATGAGAATAAGTATCAAAAAAATCAAAACGGTCCGACACAGATAAAAATAATAATAATCTGTGTTGAAAAAATCATTGCTATCTTCAAATACCAGGGAGGAAATAGTCGAGAGCGTTTGTATGGAGAATTGACCCCTCCTGTATCGTCTTAAGGCGTGTTCAGATATTTTTGCGCGCTTCGGCCGCTCAGAAATATCTGATGACGACTTTACGAGTTATGTAAACACTGTAAGTGTGAAGGGTTACTTTGACAGCCTACGCCATAACACATATGGGGCCCACGTAATACAATCAACAGCAAACCTATGAAAAACCAAAACGTAAATAGTTATTTGTTTTACAAGGGGGCAAAGTAGTTGTTTAACCGCACGTGCCAATATTGATACCCGAGCAAGCGAAAGATTCCAATATTGAACCGCGAGCTACGAAATTTGAGCGTTGCGAGGGTTTCAAGGCACGAAGGTTGAACAAACTTTGCCACCGAGTAAAACAAATTTTTCACCACATCAACACGAACAAAATACTAAGTATAAAACATCAAATTAAATCAAATCTATCAATTTATTCAATATTTATGATTCAAAATCATCATTCACAGGTAAATTCTACCAGCCAGCTTAAGGCATCAAGTTAAAATTTGTATGAAATTACTTTGGATAAAATGCAATTTTGCTATCTGTTTTCGATTAGCGGAGTAAGCCTCTAACAGTTGGTGTGGTGAAATAGTTATTTGTTGTACAAGGGGGCAAAGTTGTATTTTAACGCCGAGTGTGGAATTGAAAAACGAGCAAGTGAAAGGATTCTATAGTTGAACCACGAGCGAAGCGAGTGGTTCGAGAATAGAATCCTGAACTTGCGAGTTTTTTAACACACGAGAAGTAAAATACATTTGCACCCGAGTGTAACACAAAACTTTTCCCCTCACTACAGCGAGGAAACTACAACGCAAAAAATGCGTTTATCACTGCTTCCAGTAGTTGCACAGGTGGTAAATCATCTTTATTACTAGATTCACCTACTTTTATCAATTTTAAAGCAGTTAATTTGACTTTATTCAAGGTCAAATTACTTTACCCACTAGTGGATAAAATGCGTTTTTACCCGCTGGTATTAAAGGACAAAACACGTGTTTCCGAGCTAGTGAGGGGAAAAAATATGTATGACTTCGCCAATTTCTGCGTATCTTAATTTTAGCGATTTTTAAGAGTGTTTAGTGCAAATTATTTTATTAATTAATAAGTTCACTTTCACTTTTAATGTTATGCGTACAAAAATAACGTTTTATTTCTTTTTTTTTTTCAGGTAAGTGGCTATTGATAATTGAAGTCATGTATAAATTCCTGTATGATGGTAATGTATATGTGTAGGTAATAGGTATGCTCACAGAATTAGATTTAGACAGAAGAAACGAGTTCATTTATTTGTATGGCGGCCGAGCGTGTCAGATTTTGTACTGAAGTTGTTACTTGCCTGTGATTTTAAATATGTCTCAGGTCCTTGAGTGTTGATAAGTTTTATGTTGTTGCAATTAAATATCATGTAACGAGGCATTTTTAATGTTTTTGTTGACTTCAACTTACAAAAATTGACGCCCGAAAGCTGCAAGCTGCGATTAAAGACGGACAACTCAGTGGATTTCACTGAGTTCATTTGACACGCTAAGTAGATACGTTTGCTTGATCTATGGTTTATATGACATCTGTGGGTATGCTGTTCTGTATATGTGTAAGATAAATTAGAAATATAGATATGCAGCTTCAAGCAGTTCCACTTCGGGTCGCTGAACCAGCGCAGTAAGTAAGTAGGCTTCAAGAATGGTTTCACATACCATTTTGATTTTAACACATGTAACGATAGAAATTTTCTGATCAAGTACCTACTCAAAATATTAGCAATGTTTTTAAATTCAGGTGGCAACTGTTCACTTTGTATGGAAACAGTGTTGCTATAAAAAAAAAGTTAAATTTCTAGTCTTTTTTTGCTTAGCTATACATGTCCTATTTTTTCACGCTTAAATCAATATCAATCAATATTTCCGATATATATAGTTTTACTATTCATCCCTAAGTATCCGCGCGAACACACTCATAAAGACAATTCCAAAAGAACCATAATGATTTCTTACGACACAATATATTTTATAGCTTTATTGTTTATCTCCATTTTATGATGCGTAAAATAAATCACCATGACGTATTATTTGTTATTTTATAGACCCCAAGTTGTTATAGTTTGTCACCCCTGACTTATGTATCATTGCAATGTAAACTTTACGACGATTGTGTTAAGGTGTATTTTCGCATGAAAGTTGCGTATTTGGTAAAAGTGCAAGTGTCATGTTTGTTAACCTTTCGTAAAAAAAGTGTCATTTTTCACTTTGACATTTTAGTCGCTTAAGTCATTTTTCACTTCGACATTTTAGTCGCTTAAGCCCTTTTGGAGGTTATTTCACGTTCAGTGAAAGCTGGTATTTTAAGTATTTTAACCCTTGTTTTTTTATCAATAAGGGTTATTTTCGTTAAGTACCTACAAGTGTACAATTTTCTAATGGGTTGGCAACGCGCATGTGACTCTCATTGAGTTGCATACGTCCATAGGTTACTGTGACCGCTTTCCATCAGGCGGACCGTATGCTTGTTTGCCACCAACGTAGTATTAAAAAAGTAACCTTTGTAATATTCAAGATCAAGAACAACCGGCATAGCCAAAGTGACAATTGTTAACGCTAAATGCCGATCGATAACGATATTATCGCATGCACAAAGCACTTTGTTACGTACCCTACTACGATTTTACACCAATGGGTGCGCCCGCATCTCTGATACGGTAATAAAATAATAAAATAGTTGTAAAAAATGATGGAACACCCTTTTAAAATAAATCGAGTAACTTTAGATACGTTTAGATAAAATGTCTCGTGTGAAAGGGATTCTCAAATGCTTGTCATAACTTAATATTATGCAGTAGTTTCTTTTGCCTCTTCAAAATGCCAATTTATAGGGGCAGGAGCTCAATCCATGTCATTTTTAGGGTTCCGTCTCAAAAAGGTTAAATAGACAGCAAAAAGGAGTGTACAAGTTCTAAGGAGGGTTCGGGTTGCCGATGACTTAAAGGACAATAGACGGAACAAATTAGTTCCGCAGGTCCGTCCGTCGCCAGCACACCGCACCCTCGTTGAGCTCTGGCAGCCTTACTCACCGGCAGGAACACAACACTATGAGTAGGGTCTAATGCTATTTAGCTGCGGTCTTCTGTAAGACGGAGGTACTTCCCCAGTTGGGCTCTGCTCTATATTCGAGCGAGATGATATCCGCTGTGCTGTGCCCTACCACACAAAGCGGAATATCATTCACTATGCCTTACCTCCTACAAGACCTCCTCCTACGGCAAACAGTTCGAAACATCTGTAAAACGAAACTAACCAAAGACTTAATGTCCTTTAAGAACAAATAACCACAAAAAAACATAAAGAAACCAATCCAACTTAATTGCCACGTAAAGAATGTAAATGGAGCAAATAAAGGCACATTTACAGTTCCTTGCGGCCCCGGAATGTACTAAAAACAGGACGGTGGGCATTAATCGTCTGCCGCTGAAATCTTGGCACTGTTTAAATTGGTTCTTCAACTAAGTTTGTCTTAATTTATGACAACATTGCACTTTGTGACGGTACAGTCAGCATCAGTAGTAACGGATGAAAGAACGCACCAAAAGTATCATATCCTGAATAACTTTTTACAAGCTTTTACCTAATTTTTTTTTTTTTATTGGAGACACCTTACACAGATCAACTTAGCCCCAAACTAAGCAAAGCTTGTACTATGAGTGCTAAGCGACGATACACATACTTAAATAGAAAAATACATACTTATATACATAGAAAACATCCATGACTCAGGAACAAATAACTGTGCTCATCACACAAATAAATGCCCTTACCGGGATTCGAACCCAGGACCGCGGCTTAGCAGGCAGGGTCACTACCGACTGAGCCAGACCGGTCGTCGAATATAAAAGAAGAAACTGACTGACTAACTGACATATCAACGAACAGCCGGAACCGCTGATCCTAGAGACTACAGATTTGGCACGTAGGTTCCTTATAAGGTGTAGAGGAGCACTAAGAAAGGATTTTTCAAAATTCACATCCTAAGGGGGAAGGGGGTCCAAAATTCAATGTTTTAATAAGATTACTTTTAGTACGCGGGCGAAGCCGCAGGAAAAATTTAGTTTAAAATATACCGAGTGTCCCTAAAATCAACGCCAAAACGAAGAGGGGCGATATGACATTCATGAAAATCTCATGGTTTTTGAGATATTGCCCGTTTTCATTTATAAAACGTAAAGAATTGCAAACTCGTGTTTATTATGCCTCCATAAGTCACATATAGGAACAGTACCCGAAGAATCGCTGTGGCCTAGCGGTAAGAACGTGCGACTTTCGATCCGGAGGTCGCGTTTTCGAACCCTGGCTCGTACCAATGAGTTTTCGGAACTTATGTGCGAAATGTCATTTGATATTTGCCAGTCGCTTTTCAGTAACGGAAAACAGTGAGGAAACCGGACTAATTCCAATTAGGCCTAATTACCCTTCGAGTTGAAGGTCAGATGGCAGTCGCTTTCGTAAAAAACTAGTGCCTACGGGATCTTGGGATTAGTTGTCAAAACGGACCGCAGGCTCCCATGAGCCGTGGCAAATGTCGGGAAAAACGCAAGGAGGATGATAGGAACAGTTCCCGGCGATAATTATTGCACATCAGTTTTTCGTCTTCGTAAGGCGTCGTCTCTTTCTTGCTTATGTGATGTTAATTGTCTCTTTCCAAAGACCCATGTGCATTCTTTATCGCCATTTACTTATAGGAGTTATAAGAAATATAATCCGTACCCGCAGTTTTATTTCAGTAGCTCCAACCGAAGACAGTATTAGTCGATCCATACATTAGACCTACTTACGCGTACGCGTCATCTATAGTGCATGTTGCAACAGATGCACCTCAATTAGTGGTTTGTCGATTACAAGCATTAATTGATAGCCATTGCACACATGTCGATCTAGGTCGCAGTATTGTTTAATGTCCAAAAGTACCTACCTAATAATACTGGTGCTATCTTTGATATTCCTTATCATCTTATCAGCCCTTTGTATTTAATATACAAGTAGCACCTATAGTACAAGCTTTGCTTAGTTTGGGATTAGGTTGATCTGTGTAAGGTGTCCCGCAATATTTATTTGTTTATTTATTTATAATTAAAACAGCCCCCGGGTAATCATTACATTATAAAAGTAAATCTTTGTTTGTACCGTATTTAATGGAATGCTTTTTACCTACATTAACTCTTTATTAACATGAATTGCATTTTGTTCAAATAATATCAGAAATAAGAATTATAAGGTCAAATTTGAATACGGTAATTACGTAGGTAAATATTTACAGTATGACTTTCATTATACAGATTTTAGGTGGCTTATCCTAGTTTCTTGGACCAATGATTATACTTAAACAATCTATAACTCTAGCTATTCCGTCTACCCGTCAAAAAATGAAGTGAAACGAACCATTTCTCAATTTAGAAGGATCTCCGATGACTCCGATTTTCCAACGTTCCATTTCGGTGTGTCTGTTTTTGCGGCGGTTAGTGTGGCTACCATGACTTTTTAATTTTTACTGGATAGCATAAAATTCCCAAAGTTGTTGAATGTTGGTTCTAGTCATAGAGTATATTGAATAGTATGGTATAGAGTTATCAGTCAAGGTTTTCGAATGCAGCGCCATCTATTATTAAGTTACGACAACTTTCATGTGACTTTCCATGCCTAAAGATTCCTTATAGCACATAAAGCATGTGGACCCTTTAGACATGGAACGCCACATATTTATGGCGGGATTTTTAAATAGGTTTGATGTTTTCATTATGAATCTGAGCAAAAAAAAACAACTAGAAAGAAAGAAAGAAAGAATAGAATGCCGTTCGCTAGTTTGCGGATGGTACAGAGACATCTAACGAAAAATGTGGACATCAAAAGATACTTATATATATTACGAATTTACGACAAGTCATTACCCAGTTTGCGGGGGTAACAGTGACATCTAGCGAACAACTTGCACTACATTATATAATTGTTTTTCACGCCCTCTATCGTTGATTTTCTTAAACATATCCTAAGTACATCGGATTTACCATTTCCTTTGACTGAAAACACCGTGGTTCTAGTAAGTAACAATTTGGGCGCTGTTAACACGGTAACAAGTGGCAGAGGGGCGCCTACGCGTCGCACGGAATAGTATACTATTCTTCTGTTACGTAGTAACTTATTAGTATTAGTTAAATAAAGCGTAAGTATTTGTCGTTTTGCGGGCAAGTGAAGGATCTGTAACGTTACATTAGTAACTTATTAATAATCTGTGGTAACATATTTAAAACTGCAGCCTTACCACGATCTTTTTAAAAACGATTCAAACGCAGAGCAGTTCAGTTTAGGTGCCTAAACTGAGCGTCTCAATTTGCTACCATGACCTCCAATGTTCAGAGTCGAAACTGAACCGCGTACAAGTGAATGAAAGACCGATATTGTCTTTGGTCCGCAACTGAATCGTTTTGACAAGAAAAGGATGACGCTATAGGAATCGTATAAATCTATCTCGTTTTCCCCTTGTGACGTTTGATCGTTCGAAAACCAGGAACGATTACTAATTTTTAATTTTATTTTATTCTTAAAACTGGAAAAAGAAACATTTAAAATATTTAAATGTAAAATTCACAATAATTACAATGATTTTGTGTAAAATATCGTGTCTTTTTGAACAAAACTATAAATAAATGATAAATATATATATAATAACAGTTCGTTAAAGCTTATGTTTAGAACATCGCGCCCTTGACTAGTAGGTAATTAATAATAAAGTTTTTATTTATGTATTTGAAGTGCTGTGCTCGGCTATAGAACTCGCAGTGTTTGGATGATATTTTAACAAATACGTAAGTCATTAGTATTTGTAGGTAGCTCACTCGTGTCTAAATTTAATGTATATCGCTAAGTTATGCTAGACCTAGTTGATTCCTTAGCCATCCTAGGCATAGTTTGTCGCAAGTGTTAACATGACTCCTTGCATATCGACTAAAAAAGGATCAGACTTTTTCTCGCTCTTTTTGATTTGCGTTTTTGCGAAAGTTGCGAGATCATAGGGCACTCTAATAACAAAAAATAAAACCGCCCTCAAAAAAAAGCGCGTTACAAAACACGTAGAAACTAAAATGCAAAAAATAATAAACCTTTGAATTCAGATTTCTTATCGTATTGCAATAATCTAAACATTCAAATTATAAACAGATCAATTATTTTTGTAGTCGGTGCCAGACCTGTTCGTCGCCTTGCTATATTGCCTGTTTGGCCCCACCCAACCATACTCAGGCTGGCCCCGACTCCAAAAATAATTGATTTGTTTATAATTTGGATGTTTAGATTATTGCAATACGATAAGAAATCTGAATTCAAAGGTTTATTATTTTTTGCTTTTTAGTTTCTACGTGTTTTGTAACGCGCTTTTTTTGAAGGCGGTTTTATTTTTTGTTAAAAAGTTTATTTATTTGTTGATTTTTAGTGGTTCCTATTGATATTATATGTATCAATCCGAATATATGTACAGTAGTGAAAGAATTATCCTTTAACTCCTAACCATTGAGGAGTTGACCTTCCATCATCAGCTCAGCCACATAAAATTATTACCATCAGGCGTAAATACTGGTGTACCTTTGAAAAATACATTAAAAACATTACATGTGCCTATAACATTTGAAGAGTTCCCTCGATTTCTCCAAGATCCCATCATCAGACCCCGACTTGGTGCCAATGGGACCACCTCGGGGTTATACCCGTTCGATCAAAAAAAAATTTTGAAAATCGGTCCACAATTCTCGGAGATATCGAGTAACATACGTACAAAAAAATAAAAAAAAAAAAAAATAAAAAAAAAAAACATTCAGTCGAATTGAGAACCTCCTCCTTTTTTGAAGTCGGTTAAAAATGTAAAAACGTGTAGTTAGTTGGAATAGTTGGTCCGTAAATATTACTAAACAAAATCATAAAACTTTATATTTTATTATCGAATCGGTAAGGATCGAAAAACCAAAATAATAAATTAATCAGGTGATGACACTAGCTTTAGTTATATTTTCCATCTCCTACTCCTTATAAAAAACACAAAACTATTTAGTATCGCTAGTGTTACAACAAAGCGATTCAGAATAATGCGGTAAGTGAGTAACTTTTTATGAATCGCTAAATTTGACATTCCTGCGATTCAGTTTAGGCTCAAGTGGCATGTCATGGTACGAAATACACTTGAGATGAGTGAATGAAACGGCTGGGACGCTTATCGCTCACTCGATCGAAATTTGATCGCAATAACAACGTCGTGGTAGGAAATAGCGACGCAGTTCAGTTTAGGTCCTAAACTGAATCGCGTTAAGAGATCATGGTAAGGCCCCTGATCTCGTAGTATGAGGGTTTTGGGTACATAGCCAAACGCAATATGTATTTACATATCTCTATCTCTCTTTCGTATTGACGCAACAGAGCGAGACTACATTTCGATCGTCGTCTAGCATTTTCAGAAATTGGGACCCACAATTAGTGACAGTTATTAACAAAACATAACTTTGATGTCCGTTTTGCGACGACAATTAAGAATAAAATTTGTCTAAAATCCAACTTTTTTCATATTCTAAATGTAGATTATTGCTTATAGTTTACGTAATGACGACCGGTCTGGCTCAGTCGGTGGTGACCCTGCCTGCTAAGCCGCGGTCCCGGGTTCGAATCCCGGTAAGGGCATTTATTTGTGTGATGAGCACAGATATTTGTTCCTGAGTCATGGATGTTTATATGTATATAAGTATATATTTATCTATTTAAGTATGTATATCGTCGCTTAGCACCCATAGTACAAGCTTTGCTTAGTTTGGGGCTAAGTAGATCTGTGTAAGGTGTCCCCAATATAAAAAAAAAAATTAACACAAAAGTAATATTTTTATTGAAATTTCATACTTAATTGTTGTCACAAAACTGACGTCGAGTTAATTTTTGTTAACAACTGTCACTAATTTTGGGTCCCTAATTTTGAAAATGCCTGTCAACGTTTGTCATTTCGGCTAGTATGAGGGCGCCGAAAGCCAAAAGTCAAGTTTGGTATCATTTTCAAAATTAACACAATCTTTCTTGTTTCCAATAAAGTACGGCGTTTGACTATTATTCGAGTACGTAGTTTCGAAAGTATTTAACTCTGTTTTTACGCCAAGTTCTACCTTTTTGGTAGTTGCAGTAAGGAGCTAAGGAGTTTAGGAACTAGGAAAAAGAGTGAAACAAACTTTAGTAAAATACTCCAACTTTTAACTGAGTTTTTCTCATGTTACCTGAGCTAGTCGGAGGTGAAACTTTACGAGATTGTATCGTAGTTTTGTGTAGCTGTACTTTGATTATGTTTTCGTAAATAAGTTAATTTTAGGGTTTGGCCAGTTACATTAGACCGAAAAAACCGGCCAAGAGCGTGTCGGGCCACGCTCAGTGTAGGGTTCCGTAGTTTTCCGTATTTTTCTCAAAAACTACTGAACCTATCAAGTTCAAAACAATTTTCCTAGAAAGTCCTTATAAAGTTCTACTTTTGTGATTTTTTTCATATTTTTTAAACATATGGTTCAAAAGTTAGAGGGGGGGGGACGCACTTTTTTTTCCTTTAGGAGCGATTATTTCAGAAAATATTAATATTATCAAAAAACGATCTTAGTAAACCCTTATTCATTTTTAAATAACTATTCAACAATATATCACACGTTGGGGTTGGAATGAAAAAAATTATTAGCCCCCACTTTACATGTAGGGGGGGTACCCTACTAAAACATTTTTTTCCATTTTTTATTTTTGCACTTTGTTGGCGTGATTGATATACATATTGGTACTAAATTTCAGCTTTCTAGTGCTAACGGTTACTGAGATTATCCGCGGACGGACGGACGGACGGACGGACAGACAGACATGGCGAAACTATAAGGGTTCCTAGTTGACTACGGAACCCTAAAAAGCGTTTCTTTAGGAAATAATTATCAGCAAGCAAATCGTCTTTATAGTTTAACTAGTTTTTGCCCGCGGCTTCGCTTGCGTTAGAAAGAGACAATAAGTAGCCTATGCTATTTTCCATCCCTTCAACTATCTCCACATAAACAATCACGTCAATTCGTCGCTTCGTTTTGCCGTGAAAGTCAGACAAACAAACAGACACACACACTTTCCCGTTTATAATATTAAGTATGGATTTGGTTGTAAATGCAAATTTTCCGTCAACGTTGTACTGTTTTCAGTGATGAAACCAAAAACTGAAAAAAAAATACAACTCTTTGAATCGAGAAAATCACATCACATGCGTTTAGTACAGTTCACCTACATTACCTACGATAATATGTTGGAAAACAAAGGTCGCAAAAACATGTGACAACATTTTCTTTGTAGAGCCATAATTATGAGCGTGTCACATATTTTTGCAGCCTTAGCGCGTTTTCACTATCCGATATCAGACCGATTTCCCATATTATTTAAGCCGCCATCTTTGGTCTTTGCCTTTGAAAAACTTCCTACATCCGATAATGTGAAAACGCACTTAGAGTAGCATATTATTGCGGGTGACTGACTATTATAAGGTCTTAAAATGATTTAAGTACTTAAAAATATGTATATTGTGACTGGTATACCTAGGTAAATATATAAACGTATTGCATTATTCCATTGAAACTATATTGCTCGGAACTAAGATTCAAGAAAGGCACCTTATAGTGTCAAGCACTAAGAAATATATACGAGGTGCTCCAAATTGTTTTACAAATAAAATGGAGTATATAAATATCCTTAATGCTCATCCTAAGTTTCTGCAAATGGCCGCTAGGTGTACGGTACAGAAAGTCTTACAAGTACTAGAACAAATTTAATTATTTCGTCATTACCAAACTAAAATGGAGTTGGGCGGGACATGTTGCTAGGCAGAGTGATGGCAGATGGACTAAAATGTTAACATTGTTAACAGAATGGTGGCCGCTCACAGATGTAAGAAGCGCTTGGCATCCTATAGCTCGTTGGGTGGACGACATCCGGAAAATTGCGGGTCACAACTGGATGAGACTAGCCCAGGACCGGGACAAGTGGCGTATTAGAAGAGAGGCCTATGCTCAGCAGTGGGCGAGAAAGGGCTGATAATATGATGAATTATTTTTAGAACATTTATTTTAATACCCATACCGCCCTTCTGTAGTGACGCGACAGAGCCAGACTGCGCTGCCATACGTATTATATTATGTACAATACCTAAAACCTATCGCGTCAGTGCGTCTCTTTCGCACGCACCGACGCCATAAGCCATATCATGCTACCGTGCTGCCCGCCGGCGCGGCGTAGCCGAATGACAATCGTCGACGCCAGACGCGGTCAGAAATGCAGTCTAGCTCTGTCGCGCCAATACGCAAGAGCGATAGAGATAGATAGCTACGAAACAGATATCATCGTGAGCGTTTGTGCATTTGGCTACGCACGCTGGTCTTGTTCCAGGGTACGTGGCCGAATGGCGCAAACGCTCACGAAACGAAACGCTCGTAGATATCTATCTATCTCTATCGCTCTGGCGTATGAATGCATCTTTCAATTTAATATTCGAAATTGTAATTAGACTGAAATTGTATTAATCTTAATTTAATTGCTGTTAAATAATTTTATTGATGAACGTGTAATATTTATAATATTAATTAATAAAATGTCTATTGGCGCGACAGAGCCAGTGCGCGTAGCCGAATGCGCAAACGCTCACGATAATATCTCTTTCGTAGCTATCTATCTCTATGGCTCTAGAGTATTGGCGCGACAGAGCCAGACTACATCTCGCGGCGTTTCGTTTTCGTTTCGCGTCGCAAAAATGTCATTTGGCTATGGGGGCCAGATTTATTAGGTATATTTTTCTTAGACTCAACATAAAAATCGTAAGTTCGTTTACTTTTATTGTTTCCTACAAAATGAATATACTAAATTCCTTTGAAGCCCCAACAATACATTTAATTACACACAGTTCATTGATTTACCGAGAACTATTCGGTGCCAGTAAAACGTTTCCCATCCAATCCAAACTTTACTTTTAACGGCACAATTACTTTCCGAACGTCACTCGCTAAGAAAAAACAATGAAACGGAGTATTTTCCGTCTTTATATGAAGAACAGTAAGATTAGTTTTTGAAGTTTTTTGAAGCTCCTTTTTTGAAGTCGGTTAAAAATGTAAAAACGTGTAGTTAGTTGGAATAGTTGGTCCGTAAATATTACTAAACAAAATCATAAAACTTTATATTTTATTATCGAATCGGTAAGGATCGAAAAACCAAAATAATAAATTAATCAGGTGATGACACTAGCTTTAGTTATATTTTCCATCTCCTACTCCTTATAAAAAACACAAAACTATTTAGTATCGCTAGTGTTACAACAAAGCGATTCAGAATAATGCGGTAAGTGAGTAACTTTTTATGAATCGCTAAATTTGACATTCCTGCGATTCAGTTTAGGCTCAAAGTGGCATGTCATGGTACGAAATACACTTGAGATGAGTGAATGAAACGGCTGGGACGCTTATCGCTCACTCGATCGAAATTTGATCGCAATAACAACGTCGTGGTAGGAAATAGCGACGCAGTTCAGTTTAGGTCCTAAACTGAATCGCGTTAAGAGATCATGGTAAGGCCCCTGATCTCGTAGTATGAGGGTTTTGGGTACATAGCCAAACGCAATATGTATTTACATATCTCTATCTCTCTTTCGTATTGACGCAACAGAGCGAGACTACATTTCGATCGTCGTCTAGCATTTTCAGAAATTGGGACCCACAATTAGTGACAGTTATTAACAAAACATAACTTTGATGTCCGTTTTGCGACGACAATTAAGAATAAAATTTGTCTAAAATCCAACTTTTTTCATATTCTAAATGTAGATTATTGCTTATAGTTTACGTAATGACGACCGGTCTGGCTCAGTCGGTGGTGACCCTGCCTGCTAAGCCGCGGTCCCGGGTTCGAATCCCGGTAAGGGCATTTATTTGTGTGATGAGCACAGATATTTGTTCCTGAGTCATGGATGTTTATATGTATATAAGTATATATTTATCTATTTAAGTATGTATATCGTCGCTTAGCACCCATAGTACAAGCTTTGCTTAGTTTGGGGCTAAGTAGATCTGTGTAAGGTGTCCCCAATATAAAAAAAAAAATTAACACAAAAGTAATATTTTTATTGAAATTTCATACTTAATTGTTGTCACAAAACTGACGTCGAGTTAATTTTTGTTAACAACTGTCACTAATTTTGGGTCCCTAATTTTGAAAATGCCTGTCAACGTTTGTCATTTCGGCTAGTATGAGGGCGCCGAAAGCCAAAAGTCAAGTTTGGTATCATTTTCAAAATTAACACAATCTTTCTTGTTTCCAATAAAGTACGGCGTTTGACTATTATTCGAGTACGTAGTTTCGAAAGTATTTAACTCTGTTTTTACGCCAAGTTCTACCTTTTTGGTAGTTGCAGTAAGGAGCTAAGGAGTTTAGGAACTAGGAAAAAGAGTGAAACAAACTTTAGTAAAATACTCCAACTTTTAACTGAGTTTTTCTCATGTTACCTGAGCTAGTCGGAGGTGAAACTTTACGAGATTGTATCGTAGTTTTGTGTAGCTGTACTTTGATTATGTTTTCGTAAATAAGTTAATTTTAGGGTTTGGCCAGTTACATTAGACCGAAAAAACCGGCCAAGAGCGTGTCGGGCCACGCTCAGTGTAGGGTTCCGTAGTTTTCCGTATTTTTCTCAAAAACTACTGAACCTATCAAGTTCAAAACAATTTTCCTAGAAAGTCCTTATAAAGTTCTACTTTTGTGATTTTTTCATATTTTTTAAACATATGGTTCAAAAGTTAGAGGGGGGGGGGGGACGCACTTTTTTTTCCTTTAGGAGCGATTATTTCAGAAAATATTAATATTATCAAAAAACGATCTTAGTAAACCCTTATTCATTTTTAAATAACTATTCAACAATATATCACACGTTGGGGTTGGAATGAAAAAAATTATTAGCCCCCACTTTACATGTAGGGGGGGTACCCTACTAAAACATTTTTTTCCATTTTTTATTTTTGCACTTTGTTGGCGTGATTGATATACATATTGGTACTAAATTTCAGCTTTCTAGTGCTAACGGTTACTGAGATTATCCGCGGACGGACGGACGGACGGACGGACAGACAGACATGGCGAAACTATAAGGGTTCCTAGTTGACTACGGAACCCTAAAAAGCGTTTCTTTAGGAAATAATTATCAGCAAGCAAATCGTCTTTATAGTTTAACTAGTTTTTGCCCGCGGCTTCGCTTGCGTTAGAAAGAGACAATAAGTAGCCTATGCTATTTTCCATCCCTTCAACTATCTCCACATAAACAATCACGTCAATTCGTCGCTTCGTTTTGCCGTGAAAGTCAGACAAACAAACAGACACACACACTTTCCCGTTTATAATATTAAGTATGGATTTGGTTGTAAATGCAAATTTTCCGTCAACGTTGTACTGTTTTCAGTGATGAAACCAAAAACTGAAAAAAAAATACAACTCTTTGAATCGAGAAAATCACATCACATGCGTTTAGTACAGTTCACCTACATTACCTACGATAATATGTTGGAAAACAAAGGTCGCAAAAACATGTGACAACATTTTCTTTGTAGAGCCATAATTATGAGCGTGTCACATATTTTTGCAGCCTTAGCGCGTTTTCACTATCCGATATCAGACCGATTTCCCATATTATTTAAGCCGCCATCTTTGGTCTTTGCCTTTGAAAAACTTCCTACATCCGATAATGTGAAAACGCACTTAGAGTAGCATATTATTGCGGGTGACTGACTATTATAAGGTCTTAAAATGATTTAAGTACTTAAAAATATGTATATTGTGACTGGTATACCTAGGTAAATATATAAACGTATTGCATTATTCCATTGAAACTATATTGCTCGGAACTAAGATTCAAGAAAGGCACCTTATAGTGTCAAGCACTAAGAAATATATACGAGGTGCTCCAAATTGTTTTACAAATAAAATGGAGTATATAAATATCCTTAATGCTCATCCTAAGTTTCTGCAAATGGCCGCTAGGTGTACGGTACAGAAAGTCTTACAAGTACTAGAACAAATTTAATTATTTCGTCATTACCAAACTAAAATGGAGTTGGGCGGGACATGTTGCTAGGCAGAGTGATGGCAGATGGACTAAAATGTTAACATTGTTAACAGAATGGTGGCCGCTCACAGATGTAAGAAGCGCTTGGCATCCTATAGCTCGTTGGGTGGACGACATCCGGAAAATTGCGGGTCACAACTGGATGAGACTAGCCCAGGACCGGGACAAGTGGCGTATTAGAAGAGAGGCCTATGCTCAGCAGTGGGCGAGAAAGGGCTGATAATATGATGAATTATTTTTAGAACATTTATTTTAATACCCATACCGCCCTTCTGTAGTGACGCGACAGAGCCAGACTGCGCTGCCATACGTATTATATTATGTACAATACCTAAAACCTATCGCGTCAGTGCGTCTCTTTCGCACGCACCGACGCCATAAGCCATATCATGCTACCGTGCTGCCCGCCGGCGCGGCGTAGCCGAATGACAATCGTCGACGCCAGACGCGGTCAGAAATGCAGTCTAGCTCTGTCGCGCCAATACGCAAGAGCGATAGAGATAGATAGCTACGAAACAGATATCATCGTGAGCGTTTGTGCATTTGGCTACGCACGCTGGTCTTGTTCCAGGGTACGTGGCCGAATGGCGCAAACGCTCACGAAACGAAACGCTCGTAGATATCTATCTATCTCTATCGCTCTGGCGTATGAATGCATCTTTCAATTTAATATTCGAAATTGTAATTAGACTGAAATTGTATTAATCTTAATTTAATTGCTGTTAAATAATTTTATTGATGAACGTGTAATATTTATAATATTAATTAATAAAATGTCTATTGGCGCGACAGAGCCAGTGCGCGTAGCCGAATGCGCAAACGCTCACGATAATATCTCTTTCGTAGCTATCTATCTCTATGGCTCTAGAGTATTGGCGCGACAGAGCCAGACTACATCTCGCGGCGTTTCGTTTTCGTTTCGCGTCGCAAAAATGTCATTTGGCTATGGGGGCCAGATTTATTAGGTATATTTTTCTTAGACTCAACATAAAAATCGTAAGTTCGTTTACTTTTATTGTTTCCTACAAAATGAATATACTAAATTCCTTTGAAGCCCCAACAATACATTTAATTACACACAGTTCATTGATTTACCGAGAACTATTCGGTGCCAGTAAAACGTTTCCCATCCAATCCAAACTTTACTTTTAACGGCACAATTACTTTCCGAACGTCACTCGCTAAGAAAAAACAATGAAACGGAGTATTTTCCGTCTTTATATGAAGAACAGTAAGATTAGTTTTTGAAGTTTTTTGAAGCTCCTTTTTTGAAGTCGGTTAAAAATGTAAAAACGTGTAGTTAGTTGGAATAGTTGGTCCGTAAATATTACTAAACAAAATCATAAAACTTTATATTTTATTATCGAATCGGTAAGGATCGAAAAACCAAAATAATAAATTAATCAGGTGATGACACTAGCTTTAGTTATATTTTCCATCTCCTACTCCTTATAAAAAACACAAAACTATTTAGTATCGCTAGTGTTACAACAAAGCGATTCAGAATAATGCGGTAAGTGAGTAACTTTTTATGAATCGCTAAATTTGACATTCCTGCGATTCAGTTTAGGCTCAAAGTGGCATGTCATGGTACGAAATACACTTGAGATGAGTGAATGAAACGGCTGGGACGCTTATCGCTCACTCGATCGAAATTTGATCGCAATAACAACGTCGTGGTAGGAAATAGCGACGCAGTTCAGTTTAGGTCCTAAACTGAATCGCGTTAAGAGATCATGGTAAGGCCCCTGATCTCGTAGTATGAGGGTTTTGGGTACATAGCCAAACGCAATATGTATTTACATATCTCTATCTCTCTTTCGTATTGACGCAACAGAGCGAGACTACATTTCGATCGTCGTCTAGCATTTTCAGAAATTGGGACCCACAATTAGTGACAGTTATTAACAAAACATAACTTTGATGTCCGTTTTGCGACGACAATTAAGAATAAAATTTGTCTAAAATCCAACTTTTTTCATATTCTAAATGTAGATTATTGCTTATAGTTTACGTAATGACGACCGGTCTGGCTCAGTCGGTGGTGACCCTGCCTGCTAAGCCGCGGTCCCGGGTTCGAATCCCGGTAAGGGCATTTATTTGTGTGATGAGCACAGATATTTGTTCCTGAGTCATGGATGTTTATATGTATATAAGTATATATTTATCTATTTAAGTATGTATATCGTCGCTTAGCACCCATAGTACAAGCTTTGCTTAGTTTGGGGCTAAGTAGATCTGTGTAAGGTGTCCCCAATATAAAAAAAAAATTAACACAAAAGTAATATTTTTATTGAAATTTCATACTTAATTGTTGTCACAAAACTGACGTCGAGTTAATTTTTGTTAACAACTGTCACTAATTTTGGGTCCCTAATTTTGAAAATGCCTGTCAACGTTTGTCATTTCGGCTAGTATGAGGGCGCCGAAAGCCAAAAGTCAAGTTTGGTATCATTTTCAAAATTAACACAATCTTTCTTGTTTCCAATAAAGTACGGCGTTTGACTATTATTCGAGTACGTAGTTTCGAAAGTATTTAACTCTGTTTTTACGCCAAGTTCTACCTTTTTGGTAGTTGCAGTAAGGAGCTAAGGAGTTTAGGAACTAGGAAAAAGAGTGAAACAAACTTTAGTAAAATACTCCAACTTTTAACTGAGTTTTTCTCATGTTACCTGAGCTAGTCGGAGGTGAAACTTTACGAGATTGTATCGTAGTTTTGTGTAGCTGTACTTTGATTATGTTTTCGTAAATAAGTTAATTTTAGGGTTTGGCCAGTTACATTAGACCGAAAAAACCGGCCAAGAGCGTGTCGGGCCACGCTCAGTGTAGGGTTCCGTAGTTTTCCGTATTTTTCTCAAAAACTACTGAACCTATCAAGTTCAAAACAATTTTCCTAGAAAGTCCTTATAAAGTTCTACTTTTGTGATTTTTTTCATATTTTTTAAACATATGGTTCAAAAGTTAGAGGGGGGGGGACGCACTTTTTTTTCCTTTAGGAGCGATTATTTCAGAAAATATTAATATTATCAAAAAACGATCTTAGTAAACCCTTATTCATTTTTAAATAACTATTCAACAATATATCACACGTTGGGGTTGGAATGAAAAAATTATTAGCCCCCACTTTACATGTAGGGGGGTACCCTACTAAAACATTTTTTTCCATTTTTTATTTTTGCACTTTGTTGGCGTGATTGATATACATATTGGTACTAAATTTCAGCTTTCTAGTGCTAACGGTTACTGAGATTATCCGCGGACGGACGGACGGACGGACGGACAGACAGACATGGCGAAACTATAAGGGTTCCTAGTTGACTACGGAACCCTAAAAAGCGTTTCTTTAGGAAATAATTATCAGCAAGCAAATCGTCTTTATAGTTTAACTAGTTTTTGCCCGCGGCTTCGCTTGCGTTAGAAAGAGACAATAAGTAGCCTATGCTATTTTCCATCCCTTCAACTATCTCCACACAAACAATCACGTCAATTCGTCGCTTCGTTTTGCCGTGAAAGTCAGACAAACAAACAGACACACACACTTTCCCGTTTATAATATTAAGTATGGATTTGGTTGTAAATGCAAATTTTCCGTCAACGTTGTACTGTTTTCAGTGATGAAACCAAAAGCTGAAAAAAATACAACTCTTTGAATCGAGAAAATCACATCACATGCGTTTAGTACAGTCCACCTACATTACCTACGATAATATGTTGGAAAACAAAGGCCGCAAAAACATGTGACAACATTTTCTTTGTAGAGCCATAATTATGAGCGTGTCACATATTTTTGCAGCCTTAGCACGTTTTCACTATCCGATATCAGACCGATTTCCCATATTATTTAAGCCGCCATCTTTGGTCTTTGCCTTTGAAAAACTTCCTACATCCGATAATGTGAAAACGCACTTAGAGTAGCATATTATTGCGGGTGACTGACTATTATAAGGTCTTAAAATGATTTAAGTACTTAAAACTATGTATATTGTGACTGGTATACCTAGGTAAATATATAAACGTATTGCATTATTCCATTGAAACTATATTGCTCGGAACTAAGATTCAAGAAAGGCACCTTATAGTGTCAAGCACTAAGAAATATATACGAGGTGCTCCAAATTGTTTTACAAATAAAATGGAGTATATAAATATCCTTAATGCTCATCCTAAGTTTCTGCAAATGGCCGCTAGGTGTACGGTACAGAAAGTCTTACAAGTACTAGAACAAATTTAATTATTTCGTCATTACCAAACTAAAATGGAGTTGGGCGGGACATGTTGCTAGGCAGAGTGATGGCAGATGGACTAAAATGTTAACATTGTTAACAGAATGGTGGCCGCTCACAGATGTAAGAAGCGCTTGGCATCCGTTAGCTCCTTGGGTGGACGACATTTGGAAAATTGCGGTTCACAACTGGATGAGACTAGCTCAGGACCGGGACAAGTGGCGTATTAGAAGAGAGGCCTATGCTAAGCAGTGGGCGAGAAAGGGCTGATAATATGATGAATTATTTTTAGAACATTTATTTTAATATCCATACCGCCCTTCTGTAGTGACGCGACAGAGCCAGACTGCGCTGCCATACGTATTATATTATGTACAATACCTAAAACCTATCGCGTCAGTGCGTGCCTTTCGCACGCACCGACGCCATAAGCCATATCATGCTACCGTGCTGCCCGCCGGCGCGGCGTAGCCGAATGGCAATCGTCGACGCCAGACGCGGTCAGAAATGCAGTCTAGCTCTGTCGCGCCAATACGCAAGAGCGATAGAGATAGATAGCTATGAAACAGATATCATCGTGAGCGTTTGTGCATCTGGCTACGCACGCTGGTCTTGTTCCAGGGTACGTGGCCGAATGGCGCAAACGCTCACGAAACGAAACGCTCGTAGATATCTATATATCTCTATCGCTCTGGCGTATGAATGCATCTTTCAATTTAATATGCGAAATTGTAATTAGACTGAAATTGTATTAATCTTAATTTAATTGCTGTTAAATAATTTTATTGATGAACGTGTAATATTTATAATATTAATTAATAAAATGTCTATTGGCGCGACAGAGCCAGTGCGCGTAACCGAATGCACAAACGCTCACGATAATATCTCTTTCGTAGCTATCTATCTCTATGGCTCTAGAGTATTGGCGCGACAGAGCCAGACTACCTCTCGCGGCGTTTCGTTTTCGTTTCGCGTCGCAAAAATGTCATTTGGCTATGGGGGCCAGATTTATTAGGTATATTTTTCTTAGACTCAACATAAAAATCGTAAGTTCGTTTACTTTTATTGTTTCCTACAAAATGAATATACTAAATTCCTTTGAAGCCCCAACAATACATTTAATTACACACAGTTCATTGATTTACCGAGAACTATTCGATGCCAGTAAAACGTTTCCCATCCAATCCAAACTTTACTTTTAACGGCACAATTACTTTCCGAACGTCAATCGCTAAGAAAAAACAATGAAACGGAGTATTTTCCGTCTTTATATGAAGAACAGTAAGATTAGTTTTTGTCTGTATTATCCAAACACTCTGATCTATAGATCTATTGTAGAACATAGCGGACATAGACATGGAAAAAAATATAGACCGAGGGTTTTAACAAAGATATATGTGTCGCTTAACTTCCAACATATGGGTAAATCCATACTGATTTCAGGTTGAATATAAATAATGTAATATGATCTGAAGATAACCGTATAGAAAAATGGATTTACCCAAGTTTGAAGTTAAGCAACATCGTTCTAGGGCTAAAGCGGCACAAGATATCACCAAGTGTCGCTGTGTTAAAGACCCAAATGGCAACCTATTGTGCGAGGAACTCGCAGTAAAGGAGAGATGGCGCTCATATTTCCACAAGCTGCTGAACCAGCAGCACAAAGAGGTTCAGCCGCCAGACCTCCCTCCAAATCAGGGACTAGTGCCACCCATAACGCCGGAAGAAGTCCACTCAGCTCTTCGCCGCATGCAGAATCGGAAAGCTGTCGGAGCCGACGGAGTCCCCATCGAAGCCTGGAAGGCGATGGGCCCTCGTGGTGTGGGCACTTTAACTGACCTTTTTAACCGCGCACTTTTCACCAGTGAAATCCCCGACCAGTGGAGACTGAGTATTATTACACCAGTCTTCAAGGGAAAGGGATCTGTGCAAGAGTGTAGCAATTACCGCGGTATAAAGGTGATGTCCCACACTATGAAGCTCCTTGAGCGGATTGTGGACTCCCGGATCCGACAGGAGTGTTCTGTCTCGGAGTGCCAATATGGATTCCGACCAGGACTAGGGACCATGGACCCTATTTTTGCCCTAAGGATCGTCATGGAGAAATACAGAAGAAAGAAAACGCCTCTCCATTTCCTCTTTCTGGATATGGAGAAGGCCTTCGACTGTGTTCCCCGAGAGATGATCTGGTGGGCAATGAGGGCCAAAGGGGTTCCCGAGATCTATGTTGGCATGATCCGTGACATGTACCGTGATTCCGAATCAATGGTTAGAACTGCTGTTGGTGACACCAAGCCCTTCCCTATCTCAGTCGGAGTCCACCAAGGCTCGGTTCTCAGTCCCTTCTTGTTCAGTGCGATATTAGATGAAGTTTCAAACAGCATCAGAAATACACATGAACAACCCCGTGGCTTCTCATGTATGCTGACGATATCGCGCTGGCAGATGCGGACAGAGGGAGACTGGTGCGACGTGCGACTACGTGGAAGGAGTCGCTTGAGAACGGCGGTCTCAAACTAAATGTGGCGAAGACGGAGTACATGGCCTGCAATATTAAGGACCCCGCGCCAGTACGCATAGGCGATAAAGTTGTCGACTGTACTGACCAATTTAAGTACCTGGGATCCGTACTTCATGCGTCCGGGGACATCGACAACGACATCAAGACTCGCATAACGGCTGCGTGGGCAAAGTGGCGTGAGGTGACTGGTGTCATTTGCGACCCAAAAATGCCGGTTAAACTGAAGGGACAGGTCTATAAATCCATCATTAGACCTGTCCTCCTATATGGAAGCGAAGCGTGGCCTGTGCTTGAGCGGCACAAGCAGGTGCTGCGCGTCACGGAGATGAACATGCTCCGTTGGATGTGTGGAGTTTCGCGGAGAGACCGCGTGAGAAACTCCCGCATTCGCGGCAGTCTTCATGTCCGTGACATAGCAGACAAGCTCCAAGAAAGCCGCCTACGATGGTACGGCCATGTCTTACGTAAACCGGCAAGTTACATAGGGAACAAATGTCTTGCCATGGCACCTCCGCCTGGCCCCGGACGAAGGGGAGCACCCAAGAAATGTTGGCTTGATGTCGTTGGGGTTGATATGCGTGTTAACGGTCTCACTAAAAGGGATGCAGAAGACCGTGCGAAGTGGAGGAGAAAAAGCCGGAAAGCGGACCCCGGGCTCCGAAGCGCCCGCGCTGAGGATGCAACCGGGAAACCGTCAAGATGAGAGAGAGAGAAGTTAAGCAACATATATGTACCTAACTCCGTATTGGCAGGTTAAGTCGAAGAAACATGTACCTCGAAATGGAACTATCAAGAAAAATGTATGATCTTTCAGATGACGCTACACACCTTTTGTTGATTCTTAGCTAGAGGGCGCTAATATTTAAATTTGACAATTTTAACACGTATCAAGGTAAGAATATGGGTTAAATGGTAAATACGGAGGTACAATAGTTTGAATCTTGTGACGAGAGGTAGTCTATGCAATGTGACTACAAATTTTGAATTTTCAAAAATTTTTTTTTGATCGAACGGGTATAACGTCTGATGATGGGATCCTGGAGAAATCGAGGGAACTCTTCAAATGTTATAGGCACATGTAATGTTTTTAGTGTATTTTTCAAAGGTACACCAGTATTTACGCCTGATGGTAATACTTTTATGTGGCTGACCTGATGATGGAAGGTCAACTCCTCAATGGTTAGGAGTTAAAGGATAATTCTTTCACTAGTGTACATATATATTCGGACTGATACATATAATATCAATAGGAACCACCTAAAATCAACAAATAAATAAACTTTTTAACAAAAAATAAAACCGCTTTCAAAAATAAGCGCGTTACAAAACACGGAGAAACTAATAAGCAAAAAATAATAAATCTTTGAATTCAGATTTCTTATCGTACCTATTGCAATAATCTAAACATCCAAATTATAAACAAATCAATACGATAAGAAATCTGAATTCAAAGGTTTATTATTTTTTGCTTTTTAGTTTCTCTGTGTTTTGTAACGCGCTTATTTTTGAAGGCGGTTTTATTTTTTGTTAAAAAGTTTATTTTTGAAATTACAAATAGTGTACTGTCGTAACGGAAAAGTGGTGCCATGATGACTCGATGATGATCGAATTTATATCCTAACAAATATTGAGTACAAGGAGGTTTAAACTTAAGCAAGATCAGCATGACTATTTCTTGCCAAATTATGGGTTAGAAAAAAAAGGTTGACGTAATGATTATGATGAAAAAAATATTGTCAAAATAATTGTTTATAATAAGAGATTGTGTGTTATTAGAGGAATATTTTCATAATTATTCATGTACTACGTAGTGTTCTTAATAGTTTTAAGATACTTTTTATAAACCCACTATTGACAAATAAATCCATTCATTAATTCATGAAAATGTGACGACGTCACACACTCGACATCTATGGGTTTCTAATCTATGGCAGCGGAGGTAATTAAAGATTGCTTCTATTTTAGTCGAACTGTCTAAAACAGATCTTGTGTAGAACACACGGTAACGCCGAGGTGTTTGGCCGGTAACGATGGTCGTAAAAGGATCGGGGAGCAGGAATAAGGATGGATGTGCTCACAGATAGAGTGAACTAGATGCCGCATTTCTTTAGAAGAGTCAAGGTAAAGTGGGCCATTTTTTTCAAAGTTGTCCACCCCACTTTTTTTGTAACATGGGTATTTTTTACGCGATTATTACTCAGAATCGCGAGCTCTTTCGATCCTGATAGGAGAAAAAAAAATGTCCCAAGATTTCCATATATTTTTTCGAACCTTCCATTCCGTTACCGCCATACAAAATGTATGAAAAAACGGAATAGGAAAAAAACCTTGGGACACTTTTTTTCTCCTATTAGAATAGAAAGAGCTCGCGATTCTGAGTGGAAACCACATAAAAATTTCCAAATCCAAAAAAAAAGTGGGGTGGACAACTTTGAAAAAAATGGCCCAAGTGCTAAACGTTGTGTGGACGACATTTTGTTAATCATAAGACCATAAGTGTGTACCCTATTGTATGAGTCTCTAAAACTACCCTCCTATTAACATGTTTAGCCTGTCTGTCAGAGTTAATTTTAAGGAATTTATAAAGAAATAAAGAAATCCGCAAAATTGCGGGTCACAACTGGATGACACTAGCTCAGGACTGCGATACATGGCGTACTGGAAGAGAGGCCTATGCTCAGCAGTGGGCGATAAAGGGCTGACATGATGATGATGAAAGTGCTAAAAGTATATGTTTACACGTCTTTATTTATTAAACAAAAAAAAATGAAAGTGTGTGAAGCGAAAGTGGTTTGTCAGGATCGTAGCAAATGGAATTCCGTGATCTCTGCCTGTAGTAAACAGGAGTGATTGTATGTATGTATGTATAATTACATATTGGGGGACACCTTACACAGATCAACCTAGCCCCAAACTAAGCAAAACTTGTACTATTATGTGTGCTAATGCTAACCGACGATAGACTTTCTTATATAGATAAATAATACATAGAAAGCATCCATGACTCAGGATTCATGACTGCTCATCACACAAATACGAGTAAATGTCCTTACCGGGATTCGAACCCGGGACCGCGGTCTAGCCAGACCTGACCGGTTGTCAAGATTACTACGTTAAAGGTTGTAGATACATCATTTTAGCACTTTGTCCTCATCTATCCATACTAATATTGTCTGTTTGTTTGTCTGCCTTTCACGGCAAAAAGGAAAACGAATTGTCGTGATTTTCTGTCGTGAAGTGTAGATAGTTGAAGGCATGGAGAGTGACATAGGCTACTTTTTGTCTCTTTCTAACGCGAGCGAAGCCGCTGTCAAAAACTAGTATTTAATACTTTGACTGTACAGGATCGGCTCAAACAGTATGATGTAGGAGCATTTCTGTCCACTTAGTACAATATTGGTCTGTGCCAAACTCTGAAGAGTAGTTACTTTTACTGTTGTAAGACTGCGTAGAATGTTATGCTCAGAACCTTTAAAGGATCTTTTGTAAAACAAACTTTACTTGTTTTGCGGTAAATCAACTGAAAAGTCTGATATGAGGTGCGAGAAAAATGAGATGCTATATTTAGGATGATGTTTTAGTGCGCAATTTGTTTCATTGACCGAGTTCTAAGGATTAAAGGTAGTATTTTTTCTAGTTTTAACATTCTCATTAGAATACTACTCATTTCTCGTACCATCACTTTGTCATGACAGCTAAAAATTAAAAATAGTGGTAATTTTTTACACTTCACATTCGCCCACACACTCACATAACACTCTGATTGTCTCTTGACTTTGATAAAAACGCTTCAGAACCTTTTCATGAGTAAACATGTTCGTTTCATCTTATTATTAGCCACCCACAAGTTGGTAACTCCATGGCTCAACGCTACCGTTTAAATAAACAGGACCGAGTACCGAACCCTGCGGGACACCGTAATAGATTTATTTTATTTGCCTACATTTGTAGTTTGTATTGCAGACCGATACATCATAATATTATTCATACACTTAATCCCTCTCCGCGCGAATAGAATCCGTTCCTGGGTATCTGCATTCCCAACAATCCCGACTCGACACAACTCATCAAACGCTTCTTATAGTTCTTCCGCTTTTGCGCCAAAGTCGAAAATACTTTGATGCCACTGCAAATAAAACTATTACTAACGATCATTCAGAAGCCAGCACTTGTTATCACACTTATTTCAAAGTTGTTACGGTTGATATTGGTATTGATAGAAGCGCAAAATAATTTTAAAGCATACATAGTCACGGTCCATAAGAAGGTGTTATGCTTCAGCAGTTTAATGCTTGCAAGTCCTTAGGGGAACTCGTTCTTCAACCGATTTATTTATAAGCAGGATGTTGCTGTCATTTCAATCATGTCTGGCTCAAAATTCAGGTTATTCAGCAAAAAATGTACGAGGAAAATTGTACAGCGAGAAAGCAAGTCTGCCCAATGAGGTGTATCATTTCTTATTTACAGGATTCTGTTTGCAGGGGATTTTAGCTTTATTTTGGCATGTTTATGATGTTATTTTTACTTCATTGTTTATTTTCAGTATTTTCACTTACGCATTTGATAATGGAAAGGTCAAGTTTCTGAGAATAAGATGGTTAAATATACACGCAACGATTTTTTATAAGTACAAAACAAAATTTGTTGTTAAGTTGGAATATCTCTAACTTTGGAAACATAAATCAAAGGAAAAAAACAAGTAGGATTCTGCAAACTGGTATGAAAGTCACGACTTTTTATATAAAAAGAAATTAATTTCAAACTTGAGATGTGTAATTCAGGGCAATAATTTGATAAATTCGTTAAATGTAGATAACGATGATTTGAAATATCATGATTCATTTGAATACTTACGTACGTTTATTTTTATTAACTTAGGGCCAGTTGCATCAACCACATTTGACAGACACATCATCGTCACGCAGCAGACGTCTATGGAACTTCCCATACAATAAAATTTAACGAACGCTTTAACGGTGACAGACGGTTTGATGCAACCGGTCCTTAGTCGTTCAAAAATCTTGGGTAGGTGTAACATTTCCTTTCCTTACAAGTAGCATGTAATATCGTAGTACATATTTTAGATTTAACTTCTTTGCTGATTGACTAAAAATATTGATCACAACATTTACCTAGATTATACAATCTTAACTAAAATCTATATTGAGCTAAGAAAATTTATTTGTGCAATTTATTCTCAAACGAACTAATTATGAAACATAATCAAAGTCTTTTAATCTCATCTCGTTTTCATAAACCTAATTTTGCGTACGAAAGTGAGAACAGTTTTTCCTCTACTTTATAAACATTAACATCGAGAGTAGTAACACGATTATACTTGCAAAAGCCAAGTCACCCTGTAGATTAAATTCACTGGCCGAAATATATATTAGCAAATAAATTGTCTTTTCGAGAGCCGTACCGTGTGGCACGCCTTACCGACCCAGCTACGCAGGTGAACCAGTTTAATTTGGTCTGTTAGACCTCAATATCGGTTTTTTTATACCACGATGGTCGCAAACAGGTATACGATCCGCCTGATGGAAAGCGGTCAAGCGTTAGCCCATGGACGCCTGCAACTCAAGGGGTTGCCGACCCATTAGAAACTTGTACACTCCTTTTTTGAAGAACCCCATACATGAGCTATGATGGAATGGAGCTTGATGTAATTTAATACTGGATTTATTAAGGGCTGTGAAAATTGTGTCACTGGCCTTCCGGCGTTTTGGGAGTCTTTGTATCTGCGAATACTTTATTGGTATATACTGCGGTTTCTTTTAGTTTTTCGGACTTAATTTCTTCTTAGCGATTTTTTTATGTCGTCTACGAGTGTTAGTCAGATTATTATCATTATTTTTGAATTGCTTACTCTTTCGCGTGGGTATATCTTTGAAGGTAGTTTTACTTGTGTTTTTTTACAAAATTTAATAGAGAAAAAAAAAACACTTATTAATAATTTTAGCTGATCAATACCTCTCGTTAAATTGGCGTTCATTTGAAATCTTGTTTAATAAACTACAGTTAAAAAAGAGGATTGGTAACGATAAGGTTGTGAAAGAAATTATTTCATTACTTCCATTATTTATTCCAATAATTTTAGCTGATCAATACCTCTCGTTAAATTGGCGTTCATTTGAAATCTTGTTTAAAAAATGGAATAAATAATGGAAGTAATGAAATAATTTCTTTCACAACCTTATCGTTACCAATCCTCTTTTTTAACTGTAGTTTATTTCTCTTCAGCTTTTATTCAACAATTCGTAGCAAATATAATTATAGTAATTTTGTTTGTTACATATTATTAATGAAATGACATTAATAATTTATAGTTGTTTTACAATTCCCGGAATCTGGAATCACAGGGGTTAATTGGTATTTATTTATATCGACGTAAATTTTCATATTCTATTAAGTCTGCTTGTTGAGGTCCAAATAACACATACCTACACGTTTTAACTATAAAACTCCTGTGAGACTCAAACATAATTTAAAAATATTTTAAGCGTGTTACTCACGTTAAGTCGATATAACGTTCGACATGTTTCGTTCCATTTCCTAGAATCTTTCTCAAGAGTAGCGACCCCGCCTTTACATGTCGAGAGCGCGACGCATACTGACGCATTCAGTACACGTGAGTAACCCGCTTAAAATATTTTTAAATACCTACACTACACATGATTACAATCGGACCAATACCAAGTAACTTATTTACACACATTGTTGGCTTGACCTATCGTATGCTTAGGAGCAGATCTGCTCAGACAGATTATTAATAAGTTACTAACGTACAAATCCTTCACTTGCCCGCAAAAGAACAAATACCTAATTTAACTAATACTAATATTATGTTACTACGTGAAACTCAGAAGAATAGTAGGTACGTGCCACGCGACTACATACACACACGGGCGCGTGGCCCCTCACGGTCACTTGTTCATTCGAATGAACAGCTAGCGTGTAGGTACTTAGCGACCGCAAGCTAATGACATAGGCATGCACGGGAAGCATGGTCACGCGATAGACGATAAAATATCAGGCCGTCCCTATTGCACTTACAAATAGTGCGATAGGGACGGCCTGCTATTTTATCACTTATCGCGCGACCATAATTGCCTGCCTGGTCTTGGCCTACACAAGAGCCAAGCGCGGATCCAGCTTCGTGCCCAGGGGGGGGTCACGTGGTAAAGGCCCAGGCCCCAGGGGGGGGGGTCACGTGGTCTATTTGTATGGCCAACCTAGGCTCCAGGCGGGGTCATGACCCCCATGACCCCCCCCCCCCCCTGGATCCGCGCATGACAAGAGCACTTTGCTGGGTCCAGAGCGATATTATGTACATGACATCTTTCGCTGACGCCACTCTATCTGCCCAACGATACCTATTTAGGACCAACGGGACGGTGTCCAGTTGGACGACCCTAATAGACCCTATTGACTGGCCAATACTCACCCATTCTTACGAGATCGCCAAACCAGCGGAGACGATGTGCCTTGGTCTCACCTAGGTCCTAGGTACTATATACTTATCGCCTGTTTAAAGCATTACACACTACATACTCATACTCATTAACCGACTTCAAAAAAGGAGGAGGTTTTCTATTCGACTGATTTTTTTTTTTATTATTCAAAAGTTTCATAACGTTCTTATTCTTATTCATAAACGTTCAGTAAAGTTATCAAGCCGGTAAAGCTCGTTTGTCCTTTCTATCACGCCAATACGTCGGAAAGGAACAAACGAACTTTATCGGCTTGATAACTTATTTAGTAAACGTTTATTCATAGGGGTCAAAATATTACATATAAGTCAAAGACGATCGAGTATTATAGAGGGTTACTGTCGAAGTAATAAAATGTGTAATCAATCTCTTGACACAGGCTTGAAACTTTTGATCCTCAGTTTTGACAATTTGTCCCATATTCTTAGTATCAAACTAAGAATATGGGACAATGTTATCTTAGTATCAAACTAAGAATGTGTTAAAATGTCAAATATTAATATTAGCGCCATCTAGCTGAGCGTACCCCAAAGGTGTAATGCTGTCTAGGCCACCGTAACTTTTTCTGTATGGTACTGAGGTACGTTTTTTTCTTAGAATTTATCTGTACTTATATATACGGCGTTATATATGTCTTTGATGAAAGTATAGTACTAGTTACGAGTAAACTGGTAAAAAACGTCGTAACTCCAAAAGTGTTCAAAGCAATGATCGATAAACCGTACCCTCATTATAAAGCTGCGTTCACGCTTGACTGAATTCACTTCCGACTTCACAGAAAGTCGCAACTGAATAGTCATATATCTGACTTGTAACCTTTTGTACAAGCCCAATATTGACTCGACGTCGACTTGTCTTTAAGGTAACGTTCGGAAGTTGACTGCAATTGCTTTGTGGCGTTGTTATTGTAGTCATTATTTATGTCAATTTTCTTATGAAAATGAGTGATCAGCATCGATTAAGGTTATGTTACATTGGCGTCTGTCTGGTTATACATTCACCATGTATAACAGCCAGTTTGGGGGCACCATAATCAACTTTGCTAGAGCCTTTATCCGAACTAAATTGCACGGAGAACCCAAATCTAGATAAAAATGCAGCAGTAAGCAAGGTTACAATGCGGTGGGCAGTTAAACTCGGTGGATTGAACCAATTTTTTACTTATGAAATAGACACCATACATTAATGAAAACGAGATCAAGTCCACCAAACCGAGAATCGAACCTGGGGTCTTCTAATATCTCGGCTAACGTCTTTCCACTAGACCTAGCGACCGCCGTGGTTCCTTTTAAAATCCTCTAGTGTGAATTATCTTTTAAGAGCCTTAGTGAGAGGGGGGCACTATATTTTTAACTAACGCCGCGGTTTGCATGGACGACGGTCGCGCGATGGCGATGCTTCGCGATGCGGCGCGACGAAATCAAACCTTCGATCTCTATGGTCAGTAGCTTCTAATATTTAATTTCAACTTCTTTTTATTTTATTTTATTTTATTTTATTATTAAGTACTTATTTTTTATAATTTTTGACATGTTTCCCATAATTTAATTAATGCTTTATTGTTAATGTGCGTTATTTGATGTTTATTTTAATCTCTAAATTGTATAGGTCCTTAGTTATTTTGTCACCCATTGTATGAGCCATGTTGCTTGAATCAAAAAAAAAAAAAATATGGACTTAGGTAGTTGACGTCGATGAACTATCGATGATAGGCGATGCGATGCCACGCGACGACCGTCGCGCGACCGTCGTCCACGCAAACCACAGCGTAATTTTCGTCTGTCTGCAAGTATCAAAGACGGCAATATCTGCAGCAGTAGTACAAATGTAGTCTGAATCTAAACTGTACCTTAATATATGTCGTGTCAGTCACATCCATTGTTGTCGCAGAAGCGTGACGTGGAATGTCTTTGTGTGTACACTGACGTGTAATAAAAACGTACGTTGGACGGAAAACTGTTGAGATGCTAGATTAATAAGAGCGTTTCCCATGTTCAATATATAGATCTAAGGGAAGAAAAAGAGTACAGATATGCGATATAATTACGATGCTAGCTTACTTGCGGTTCTTTGGGGTTCCGTGCCGAAATGGCGAAGAACCACAGAATATAATAATAGTACAAGTACAGAAGGCTCACTCCTTTGATGTTCACAAATTGCCGCCATTCTAAATTCTTATCTACATTAAAATTACAAACAACCGCACGCGATCAGTGGACATTGAATTCAAATGCGCGGCGCTAAGGTCGTCACCACTGTATGGGCCGCTAATTCGTGGCCGCTGGCATGTATTTGTAGCTGAAATAATCGCGGAGTGAGCAGCCCCTGGAAGAACGTAATAAATCTTACAGTTTTGTCATGTCCGTCCTTCTGTCCATATAAAATAAATAAATAATATAGGACATTTTTTACACAGATTGACTGAGCCCCACGGTAAGCTCAAGAAGGCTTGTATTGAGGGTACTCAGACAACGATGTATATAATATACAAATACATAATAAACATCCATGACTCAGCAAATATTTGTGCTGATCACACAAATAAATGCCCTTGCCGGGATTCGAACCCGGGACCGCGGCTTAGCAGGCAGGGTCACTACCCGCTAGGCCAGACCGGTCGTCAATATGTCGCCATATGTTGGTTTTTATTATTTATTAGTAAGACAATCCGCATGTAATTCTACACAGGGCAGAGTTAAACCACCGTGTAATGTATACCCCGTATCCCAACGCTCACGATCCTAATTCAAATCAACGTGCCCTTATCTGGGACTTAGACAAAAGCCGGTCTGCGCAGAGATAAAGGGGGGTCATTGGGTCACTTTTGTCGATCGAGGCCTGCCAGGCAAGTATGGTCGCGCGATAAATGATGACTCTGAAAGTAGACGAAATCCATAAAAGTTTATATGACATTTTACTGTTCTAATATGATGAGGAAGACGCTGTTAAAATTATTCGGTTTCAACATGTTACATCGTGTATAATAATTCAGAACGTTCATAAAACATTAAACCATTTTACATGATCGCATAAGTGTAAGGCCAGAGTGTACGCTCATATATCATAGCGGGGCGGGGCGTGCGGCGTGCATGTAAACTATTGAAGCTCATACAAGTGTCCTGAGTCGACGCTGCATAGCGTGGACGCACGCTCGCCCGCCCCGCTGCACGCCACGCCGAACGCTCCGCTCCGAGCGTCCACTCAGACCTTACACTGACAGATATGTGACTTCGTTATGACGTTATTATTTTTATCGGTGTCGGACCGTTTTGATTTTTTTGATATTCTGCTTTTTAAAGAATCTAGAGCCAATCAAAAATTTCCAAAAACGGCCTCTTTCATTGTGGCGCAAAAAAAGGTGTGATACTCAAAATTGGTAACAATTAACCAAAAAAGCTAATAGTCAGGGACCAAACGACCTCTTTTACAAAAAGTCGTCGACATCTCTTCTAAATACCTAAAACAGGTATGGATGTGTTCCTCGTTATCTCCAGATTACGAATTGACCTGTTTTAGTTTAAGGAGGGGGGGACGGGTTGAGAAAAAGGGGGGACAAAGATGGCGGCCGACCATCATAGATATTTATTCACATCTCGAGTCCTATGGCACCAATCTGTTCGTGCAAGGTGTCGTTTGAAAGCTTATTAAACCTACTTTAATTGTTTTTAAATAACTATACTCATAAAAGTAACCGTTTACGAAATATTTGAAAATATGTGTTTTTTTATCGCGCATGAATTGCACAACTACTAGTAAAAAATGCGTCTAACTCAATAAACATTAACTTTACCGCAATTGATGTTACTATAATATTTTCGCGTCTATTCATGCCTTTTCTAAAAATATAAGTTTCATTGGTATATGTTAATATATAACCATGTAATTACGAATTTGGTTTAGCAGGAGTCACTCTGCCCGGTCGCAGAAATGGGCGCTGACCGTAGTAAAGTATTCAATATTTTTGAGGTCCTATTTTACGGATCCATATGCGAGAGGTATCGTTTCAAAGCTAATTAAACCTACTATATTTTTTTATAAACAACTATAATCATAAAGGTAGCTGTTTAGAAAATATTTGAAAATATGTGTTTTATAGACCATGAGTCGCACAAGTACCTACTGGTAAAAAATGCTTCTTAATCAATAAACAACAACTTTTCCGGAATTGATGTTAGTATAAAATTTACGCGGAATTTTGTGCGCTTTCTAATAACATAAGTTTTTTTGGTGTATGATATTATATAACCAAGTAATTACAAATATGGTTAAGTAGGGGCCACAGCGCCCGGTCACGTATGGATGCTGACCGTCGCCAAATTTTCTATATTTTTCAGATCCTATTTTATTTAAGAGGAATCTTTTGAAAGCATATTATGCGTACTATCATTAGTTCTCAACAATTTTAGTTGTAACTGTAGTAGCTAACAAAATATTTGAAAATATGCATTGGAACCGATGTGAGTAAAACATCTAGCTCAATGAATTATATTTTTTCCGCAATTGATATAATAACAAAATAAACGGCGAAATGTATGACCTTTTCAAATATTAAGTTTTGTCAGTATTGCATAAACAATTAATGTTAATTTATCCATCATACTCACTGCGCACGGTCATATACATGGATGACCATTTTCGTTGCCGTTTTCTGCATAATTTTTAAGATTACAATTTACCTGCATGACCAATAAACAATAACTTTACCGCAAATAATGTTATGATAAGATTTACAGGACATTTCATATGCTTTCTAAAAATATAAGCTTTATTGATGTATGATATTATACAACCAAGTAATTACGAATTTGGTTTAGCAGGTGTCACTGCACCCCCGTGACGTAAATAAGTGCTAACCGTCGCCTAATTTTATGTATTTCTCAGATCCTATTTTAGCGATCAATTTGTGAGAGGTATCATTTGAAAGCATATTATGCGTACTATCGTTACTTTTTAATAATTTTAGTTGTAATTGTAGAAGTTTACAAAATATTTGACAATATGTGTATTTTTACTGTATATGAATAGCATTCGCACTGGTACGAGTGAAACATGCTTCTAGCTCAATAAATTATATTTTTTTGCAATTGATATAATAACTATAAATGAACCGCAAAATGTATGGCCTTTACAAAAAAAGAGTTTTGTTAGTTTTGCTTAAACAATTAATGTTAATTTGTCCACCATACCCACTGCGCACGGTCAATCGTCATATAAACGGATGTCCACCGCCGTTGCCTTAATTTTTTCATCATTTTACAGATTTTATTTTACTGATCAATTAAGTGTATAAGTAAATTCGATACGTGATAGATTATATTTATTATGAATTATATTTATTAGTGAAATAAAATCTGAAAAATCATGAAAAAAGGCAACGACGGTGTACATCCATGTATATGATGGTGCGCAGTAGGTGAGCTGAACAAATTCAAATTAATTGTTTATGCAATACAAACCAAACTTATTTTTTGTGTAAGTCATACATTTTCCGTTTATTTTGTTATTATTTCAATTGCGGAAAACTATAATTTATTGAGCTAGAAGCCTGTCTTATCAATGCCAATGCTATTCATGCACAGTAAAATACACATATTACTAATCAAATATTTTGTAAACTTCTACAGTTTCGACTTGAAATATTATAAATAAAGATAGTACGCATAATATGCTTTCAAATGATACCTCTCACAAATTTATCAGTACAATAGGATCTGAGTAACGTAGAAAATTTGGCGACGGTCAGTCAGCACCCAATATCGTGACAGGGCGCAGTGACCCCTGCTAAACCAAATTCGTAATTACTTGGTCATATATTATTATACACCAATAAAACTTATATTTTTAGAAAGCGCATGAAATTTCGCGTGAATTTTATAATAACATTAATTGCGGTAAAGTTATGGTTTATGAAGTTAGAGGCATTTTTTATCTGTATATGTGCAACTCGTGCTCGAAAAAAAACTCATGTTTTCAAATATTTTGCAAACAGCTACCTTTATAACTATAGTTATTCAAAAATAATTATAGTAGGTTTAATTTGCTTTCAAATGATACCTCTTACATATGGATCCGTAAAATAAGAACTTAAAAATATTGAATACTTTACTACGGTCAGCGCTCATTTTTATGCGACCGGCGGAGTGACCATTACGAAACAAAATTCTTAATTTAATGGTTATATTATCACTTACCAATAAAACCTATATTTTTATAAAGCTCATGAATAGTCGCGTAAATTTTATATTAACATCAATTGCGGTAACGTTATTGTTTATTGACTTAGAAGCATTTTTTACCAGTACTTGTGCGATTCATGCTCGATAAAAAACACATATTTTCAAATATTGTGTAAACAGCTACCTTTAATACTATAGTTATGTGTAAACAATTATAGTAGGTTTAATTATCTTTCAAACGATACCTCTCACATATGGATCCGTAAAATAAGACCTCAAAAATATTGAATACTTTACTACGGTCAGCGCCCATTTATGCGACCTGGAGGATAACCCCTGCCAAACAAAATTCTTAATTACATGGTTATATATTATCATATACCAATGAAACTTATATTTTTATAAAGAGCATGAATAGACGCGAAAATTTTATAATAACATCAATTGCGGTAAAGTTATTGTTTATTGAGTTAGACGCATTTTTTACTAGTAGTTGTGCAATTCATGCGCGATAAAAAAACACATATTTTCAAATATTTCCTAAACGGTTACTTTTATGAGCATAGTTATTTGAAAACAATTAAAGTAGGTTTAATAAGCTTTCAAATGACACCTCGCACGAACAGATTGGTGCCATAGGACTCGAGATGTGAATAAATATCTATGATGGTCGGTCGCCATCTTTCCCCCCTTTTCTCGACCCGTCCCCCCTCCTTAAACTAAAACAGGTCAATTCGTAATCTGGAGAGAACGAGGAACATATCCATACCTGTTTTAGGTATTTAGAAGAGATGTCGACGAAAATCGTGAAGGAGACGACTTGTGGCCAAATTGGCTCTAGACTATAAACGGTCAGACATAGATTATTTCATTGTTATTCAGATTCTCAAATTTCGTTCCGATTGATTAAGTTTTGAAGGAGGAAAGAGTCGAGAGCGGAATTTCGATTATAAAGATTTTTTTGAAATATCTTTTGACTGAGTTGTTCTTAATGGACAATTTTTTTTTCGATAAATCTAGTTAATAACACTTGTATATTTAACTAAAATTCCCAAGTTGAAAGGGGGGCTCCTTTCCATTTTAGCATTTTCCCTACCGTATCCTCTTAATTTAGGTTACTCTTACACCGCGAAAGAAACAAGGGGTCACTAGGTCACTTTTGTCCGTCTGGTTTACATTGTTCGCTCCCCGTTTTTGGGTCCACAGTTTTGTAAGTAGGTCTGTTACATGTCCTCCGATTGGTTTCTTTGAGAGAGCACACTATGGCAATATTCTATTTGACTTTTTCGTGAGTGTTTTCTGTGGTGGTTATATTATGTACCATAGAGGAATAAGTAAGGGGAGAGTTCTAACTCCATACATCAGTAAATGCGAGTTATTTGTATAGGCATAGTTAAGTGACATCTAGCGACAATCACGCGTCAATCACGCGTCAAATTTATAGCGTGAATTATCAGTACCACTACTCGATACTAGGTCGCAATTGTGTCTCGTCTGCCAAAAAAATTGAATATTTATTAGAATATTTTACAACTTACATTACAAGCAGAAGTAATTGAAAACAGACTATTGATTAATACTATTGTAATATTAGCTAAAAATAGGAGATCATTAGACTTTTCGTTCGTCGCGACATCTATTGACAAGTAGGAGTACTGATAATTTACGGTTAGACTTAGTTTAATAATTTATTGTAGATTGTGGTATAGTGGCAAGCACCATCGACTCGGTCAAGGATCAAGATAGTGACGTTGAATTGAAAGTCATCAAATGTCATTATGTCACCGATGTCTTGCGCGAGAAATATTACAATTATCAACCATAAAATGCCAAAAATAATTTTCATCAAATACCATTCAAAAATTGCAATAGTATATGTATGGTGCTTTACCGCACTAGTGCGCAAAGTAGTATTTTTCTGGTCATATTGAAACTTCGTTGGGACATGGGAAATGTCGTTTTTAAACAATCCCTTCGATCGTGTTCTAATTTATCGCCACTCTCAAATTTCCTCTTTTCCACACTTGTATTGTAATTCGTTATTTACTACATATTTCAATATGGCCTGAACTAATTATTTAACGAAATGAGAAAAAATAACGGATAGCGCAGCCTGTTGCTTATTTCCTTTTGAACTTTCAATCGGAAATATACCTTACATCTAAGAGAATTCCCCTAAGCGAGAATCTAAAATATCTAACGAAAATAATAGAAAGAAAACGAGAAAACGCAAGCCGTGTCATTGAGAATAATAGCCATACGGTCTCACGTAATTTATGGGTTGACCCTTGCTGCCGTTCGGTTTCCTTTTACCTCTGGCAACCTTTTTATATTGTGATGCAGGTTTTGATTTATTTTCATTGGCTGGTAATAGAGTACAATTATTATACTCTGTACTTTTAGCCATTTATGAAAACGTAAACAAATAATTTATTAATAATTTATTAATTTATTATGTTTATAACATAATAGTAGTGTTACTACTTAGAAAATACAAGTTAAAATATTTTCTATGAAAATAATTTAATTTGTTCTTAGAGAACAAATAATTTGTATATTTTCGGGTAGTTACAAAATTTATTGTTTGTTAACCAATCAAATACAAAATCCAAGTTGGTATGTCGCGAACATAGCGAATTATCCTGTCGTTGTCACTGTGATTCAATAGATGGCGCTAACGGATCATCCATGTTACATGGCTATTCTAGGTGAAGGTATTTTTTATAGGTAAGATTGGAGGGTAGATGCGCGAGGCAGGAAAAAAGATCGGTGCGCGTGCGGACAGAGCTAAGTCGAAGTAATTTTACGGACATCATTTTAGGGAGTTTCTCGTGGTGTTAATCTATAGTATGTATTCCGTCTAATGTTAATTCTTAGAGTAGTGTAGATATTCGGAGTGAAGTAATCAAAATAAACCGTTGAATCGGTAAAGGTAAACTCAAGGTGAACTTACTGTGAGGAACGGGGTCGCTGTAAGGAGAGGTTGGAAGCGACTACGATTAAGTTCAAAGAACCAGGTGGACAATCACGTAAGAGAGGTGCATTCGTGAGTACCTATATGAATAGTAACGAGAAATCGTCATCTCACCATTTGTCCAGGCCTTGTGTGTTTCATATCCTAATAACAGTATCATGAAGGGCATCCCCTCATTGGTGAGCGTGACGACAGGATCTGTCACTAGGCATCCTGTCTGTTACCTTATGTAGTCGTGTAATGTTGCCTTTATGTACAGTCAACCAATTGGAAACCTAGGCCACTCTACAACCATGTCAAAATGACAAGCGGTAAGAGATTTCTTCAGAATCTGATTCATAACGTCATTGTGACATAGTTCTACATTGACCTAGGGTTCCAATTGGATGACTGTATGCAAATTGAAAGTACCGGTGGATAGCTTCCGGGATATAGGCGAAAAATCGAGAATGGAACATTCACCAATTGGGTTCGGCGAGTTAACTTTGAAGAAACGTCATTCTTGACACGCTACTTTGAGATCGGCATCATAGGTATAAAATAAAATAGGTAAATAAATATTAGAGAGCATTCATACACAGATTGACTGTGTCACGCCACGGTAAGCTCAAGAAAGCTTGTGTTTAAGTACCTAGACAACAATATATGTAATATACAAATACTTATATTCATAGAAAACATCCATGACTCAAGAACCAATATACTCATCACTCAAATAAATGCCCTTCCGGGATTCGAACCCAGGATTGCGGCTTATGAGGCAGGGTCACTTCCGGCTAGGACAGACCGGTCGACAATCTCATAAGTTCGTGTTCAAACAAGTCAAATTAGCTCAAATTACATAACACAAGAACACAAGCAACTGTGGGGAGATTATCATAATTCATGTTTTATTGATTGCTGGTTCATTCCGTATGTTCATACATTAGTGGCCAGATCATGAATAGAAGTACTGGCTAGGGCATTATTACATTACATTACATTCGTATTTTGAAAATATTATCTTGATTTGATAAAATGACGCTGGCTGGTCGAAGTCGAAATATTTTCCAGAATGCCCCATAATGGCTTACCATATCCATTTCCAGAATGGTGTTGAATAAAACGCATTTATTTCAGACAAAACAAGGTCCATATTTTGTTGTTTTTTTGTGTACCATGATTGTACTATTATTTTAAACAATATAAAATTGAAGAAGATGAACCAGGTTATTCAAAATCTTTAAAAATTGTACTTAACTTAAATTATTTATTGGACAAAAATAACACTAAATATTTTACAACCCATTATCCGCAACGCAGGCTTCGTCATGAGGTTACAGCCATAAATCAGCAACAGGCGTCGTCCTTACACACAAACAATAAAGCTATCCGCAACAGGCTTCGTCATTTACCCATATGTGGGTTATTGCAACAACAACATACGCGCAAACTAACTAGGACCCGCCCGAGTCGTACCGGGCCCAAAGGTTCCCATCACACTAGCAGCATTTCCACGCTGTATAGCCAATGAAATCCCCTGCACCAGATACGACCCTTAACGCGGATCGCAGCCCCTATCCCTAAGTCGGCGACCAAGTTCCCTAACAAAGGCTTTAGCCTCAGTTCCCCAGGGTCCCGCCGTCTCCACAGCAAGTGGCACAAATTTGTACATTGGTTCCAGGGCGCTGTACTTTGCGTGCTTGAGTCTAGCTGCAAACTCTGCAGCTGACCCAGCAGACTTAATTGTGAGGCCAAGGTGGGACGGAGCAAAAGTACTCACACACGTGGCGTCCCACAATAGGCAGTCCGTGCGAGATAACCCTGGAGGTTCTAACACGCAAGGAATGTTGGCTGCCACCAAAGCCCGGCGAACCACGTCATTAATCGTGTGATGCCTAGAAAAACGCCCTGCGCACCTTTGGCAACTAAGCCCATGGTGACCATCCTCCTCGACAATGACGCCACAAATGCACCGGTGCGGCTCACACACCTTACAACCCAACCGCAAGGCCACCGCTATTCTCAAATCTCTCTGTTCATTCAATTGTCAAACATTCGATTGTCAAATTTGACTGTCTCTGGTTTTTGACACAGTTGACCAATCGGTGGCTATTTGCATAGGTCGTCCGACCATTTTGTGTCGCGTCTGCCATCTCTCCTCTTCTCTCTCTCTCTCATTAAAGTAATTATAGATATTCTTAATATCTGATCAAGTAATCACATCTGAGCATCCCAGATAAAAATGCTGTGTAATAATCACATTAAAAACATCTCTGACGGCCAAAAAACAGATCAGAGCATAATGAACCAAAGCGCCACACACATCCTTCCTTATCTCCGCTCCTAATGTAACAAAAACATACGTAATCCGTGACGTCATAAGATATCAATCATCAAAGACAATGACATATGAGCCGAGACAGCTCTCATAAATATATATACAGTTTTTACTTTATTTCCATGGGTTACGGTCGAGAAACGGTTACTTATTTTTGATGTGTTCTTGCGTGGGGGTGTAGGAGAGGAAATCCATGACCGCGAATGTAAGTTATGGCGACGGAATACTTATCAAAGGGTGGTCTTATCTCTCTGGCAATTTTGCGACATTTGAAAAAAAAAAACAGAACTTTATTATGTGTCGCTTAACTTCAAACTCGAGTAAATCCATTCTGCATTTTTTGATTATGTATAAAAATATATATAATATAAAAAAGAATCAAGTTCAACCTTATCAGAGAATGGATTTAGCCGAGTTTGAAGTGAAGCGACACTTACGCCGTTTACAGTTTTCATTAAATTTTAGGTGATTCCCCTAGTGCACTGTTCTGAGGTTCTGAGGTTCAGTGACCGGCATAAATAAATTATGATTTCTGTACCTTGTCACATTAACATCTTGTTTGAAATGTCAAACGAAGTTGTCAAATGATTAAAAGCGTCAAGGCACAAAAATCATCACTTATTTATGCCGGTGATTGTTCAAAAGTTTTAAGCCCGTGTCGAAAGATATCAGTGTCTGTGCTGTGACTACACATTTTAATTTGACAGTAATTCTCTAAATACTCGATCCTCTTTGCATTTATGTACATTTCTGTACAAATGTAAACTCCCGGAGCCGATTTCACATACCAATGCATATATTTTCGTGCAACTACATTGTACATACTGCAGAATTCCTATTTCCACAACAAGGATTGAATTTGCTCAGCAAATTGAAATAATTTCGGTCTACATTTCTTGTGCTCGTGCGTTAAGAGCCTCACCACACGGTTACCGCGCTGGCGATTTGCGACTTGGTTTACCGTTGTGGGGTACGAATTCAAAGCAAGCTTTGCCAAATGTATGAAGCGGTATTATTTTAATTAAACTGGGTTTAACCCCCGTTTCAGAAACAATTGTTTTGTAGAAACAAAACAAAAAAATGCATAATTTATTAAAAATACCAAAAAAAAAAAAAAATTTAATCTGTTTATTTCTAAGAAACGTACATGCATTTATAATATAGGTACTTAACTGCTAATCTTAAATTGAACCATGTAAACTATACGTGTTTACGGAACTGCAATGAAATACTGTGCGCTTAATGAATTCGTTCATAATTTCTCCTTCTAGCGTCAGAAATTGGAACTGAACTAATTTGATTCTTTGACGACTTTTGAGGGTAGATTTTATTTTTATATATTTATTTAAATACCTAAAGATACATTGTTAGATTCATATTTTAATTTGACATATTTATTTATTGATTGACATCACCATGTCAATCAATATTCTTTCATGTTTTAAACTGACTAAAGAGTTAAGTATGTATACTTTTAATGTAGGTTTGTTAGTTTTAGACCATATTTTTATAATTGGCTAGCGATAATATTTAAATTTCAAATTTAGTTTTCTAAATTCTCAAACATGGGTATATAAGCGGCCCTTGTGTCAAACCCATCAGTCATTATCTCGTCGTTTTCCTAAGAGAACGAGTTATAAAGGGTCCGTGCGGGGCCAAGCCAGGCCCCGCACTCTTCAAGAAAAACCCTCTCCAAGTCCTCTCCTCCTTCGGTGAGCTGCGCGCCGTGCAATCTACCTCGTAAGCTGGCCTATCTGCTGGGCGCTCCTATTACGAACGCTGCTGGTCGTGCCTGGCGCTAGGGCGCATGACCTGGCCCGTCTGCTGGGCGCTCCTACGAACGCTACTGATTGTGCCTGGCGCTAGGGCACATACTGCTGAAATACTTGCAAAATGAGGGCAGCACCAGTCGTGTAAAGCGAACAGCACCTACCTATTATTAACTAGTCTGTGTTTTGTACTCTCACATCACATTGGTATCTGGTCCCAACGGAGACATTAGTCCATTGCACGAGCCATTTGATTGGTCCAAATGGAAATCGTGAGAGATCTCCATCGCTGTGATTGGCCCTTTTCATCCCCAAGGGATGGACAGTAAAGTGGTACTGTAATAGATTGAGTTGAAGCCAGTGCTGTTTGGTTTTACAAAAAGTTAGACTAAAGGTTACATGTCGATTGTGCCTGCAGCAGCGAAATCTGCACCAGAATTGAAGACGATGATTCCCTGAATTTTTTTTACGAAAACTAACAGCATAATTCGACGTTCGGATATTATTATAAATACTTCAAACATTGTTTTAGAGCCTAGAGATTCTAAAGTACAGATTTAGGTATGTCAAAAATGACCTTTCTTCAAACAAAAGCGTTTATTTTGACAGTTTTGACACAGATATCCGATCTATGTTGTACCTTTCGCGTAAAAAGATTCAAAAACTTTTTTTACATAAAATAGGTAAATTAATGTTTTTCCTACTCAGAAAGCCCTTTCCATCCTACAAGGCGAAAAAAAGTGTCTCAAATTTAATGTTTCCACTTTGTTAGCATTTTTCAAACACTTTGTACAGCGGTTACCAAGTGGCAAGTAAATGCAAAATAATAGAAAATATTGGGACCATTTTTTGTCTCTTGTTTTTTGTCCTAAATCGAAAGAGCTCGTGATTCTGAGTAGGAAAAACATAAAATTTACCTATTTACTAACTATTTACTTGGAAAAAATATTTTTGGTGATTTTCTCGCGAAAATGCCCACCTGTGTAGAGTTAATGGTATTCATATTTTTTTGATTAATTTTTTTTTGACATAATATTACAAATTTTCGTGTCGTATGGCAATCGATATTGGCGTATCCGCTGAAGTCGCTTTCTGAATAATACCTTTACTGGCATTAAACGTAGTTAACACAAGTTTGTACAGATTATTTCTAATGGCTACAATGTTTGTTTACAAGACAACTAACCCATTTAAATACAACTTAGTTTAGTTCCTGAAAGTGAAACTTTATGTGGGTCATAAACCTAACAGGGCCAAGTTAAGTTACAAATAAGTAGCTCTGTTGTAGTTAGAACTTTGAATATTAAGCCAAGAACCTCGGTTTCTTAAGTGTTTAGAAAGTGAAGCTTAAATATGATTTCTTCTCTTCTCAATATCATCATCCTCCTTGAGTTATCCCGGCATTTGCCACGGCTCTGAGCCTGGGGTCCGCTTTGACAAATAATCCCAGGATTTGGCGTAGGCACTAGTTTTTACGAAAGCGACTGCCATCTGACCTTCCAACCCGAAGGGTAAACTAGACCTTATTGGAATTAGTCCGGTTTCCTCACGATGTTTCCTTCACCGAAAAGCGACTGGCAAATATCAAATGATATTTCCCACACAAATTCCGAAAAACTCATTGGTGCGAGCCGGGGTTCGAACCCACGACCTCCGGAACGAAAGTCGCACGTACTTACCACTAGGCTACCAGGGGGCCGATTTTTGAGTCTCACTGTCACTAAAATACCGGTTGAAAACGGTGAATTGCCTACTATTTTCAGTGACAATTTTCTGAATTTGAACGCCGTGAGATTCAAAAATCGGCCCCCTGTCTCTTTTCTCCTATTTGGTTTTTAATGATTTTAGAAACAGCTTAAACTCGCAGTGCAATGGTAACTTTATATTTTACGAAGAGTTTCCGATACTGGGTGAAATAAAAAGGACCAGGCATACTTTGTATCTAAGTGACTTTTGAGGTCATAATGAACCAATTTTATTATGGGACCAATTCAAGAACCGTGAATGGCTGTTTCATGGAAAAATCGTGATTGGCTGTCACATGGAAATGAGTTGCATTGCGTCAGTCGGAATGTATGGAAAAGCTAATTTTTTTCGCGATTTCAGCATAGGTACCATTGTAAAAGTTGTTCATTATGACCTTTAAAATCACTATGAACATTATGGCCGGCCCTTTTTATTTGAACGTGTATAAAATCACAGAATATATAATAGTACAAGTACAGAAGGCCCACTGCTTTGATGTTTACGAAATGCCGCCTTTTTAAATGCCTACAAAATTCTAACAAAGAAACGAGCCGCACGTGCGTAACGCTAACGTCGGATGATAGGGTTGCCTATGGATTAAAACGAATTAATTCTCAGATAAAATGTTGTACTATATATTCAAATCTTGGGTACTTTCTAGGTATATATACAATATTTATATATTTTTGTTTAAGCCTTCAGCATCACAAGCCTTATTGAACTTTTCCGTGTCAGATTGTCCTATTTTATTCATGATGTCTATTTTGACTATGCATTATTAGCCATTCCACACGTGGACATCGCATATGAACCTTAAAAAAACTCGCAACGTAAAGTAACAATAGAAAGTGCGAACGTGCGTTCCGTGAGAACGCGCGCCACCCCTGATTAGGCCGCGAACTCGCGGCCGCCAGCATATACTTGTAGCGCGGCGATACAATCGCGGAGTGAGCCGCCCCTGATAAAATCAAAAGTTACTATATTCGGTTTCGGTATATTCGATTTAATGTCATTATAAAAATAAAAGTAGCATAGTTTAGCAATAAAATAATCTTAAATGACAAATTGGAATTCCAAACTAAAAAAAGTTTTTCTCAAATATTTACATTTTGAACGAATTCCAATAATGTGTGGGTGTGACGTCGGTCACAAAGGTCTCTCTGAACTCATCTCGATTTTGAGGCTCGAACAACTATATTAAATTGTGGCGTAGGCGAGAGGCTAGCAACCTGTCGCTGCAATGTCACAATTTCGTTTTCATTCAACCCATATTCAAAGCCTTATTTGCCAAGAGTGGCACTTAGTAGTTTCATGTGCTCTGTCTACCCCTTTACGGGACGCAGCGTGATTGTATGTTGTATGTACAGCTACCTATATTAAGGTCAACCGGGGTACTAGCGTCTGGTGGGTAAAATGTGTCTTTTGAAGATAACTTCTAAACAGAACTTTATAGAACTATTGCAACTCTCTTCAAAGTATGGTCACCAAACTTCAAAATGTATATAAGTATATCATAATAATTTAATTCTAAGTAATATAGGTCCCGTTTACAAAATATCTTTAAAAGAGATTTTCTGGAAATTTTCAACAATGTTTCTGATATTTCTCTGTTCTTGGGAAAATTTGGAGAACGGTATATCGCTGATGATCGCTGCAAATAAGCTTGTATGCACTTGATATACATATTAAACGCCAAATAATCAAACGTGAACACTGAGCCGATTGGTCCAATCATCCTGACGCGTGTCGCTCCCCGGATATCCGGTTTGAACCGGATTTATACGCCGCAAAATAGCTAATTTCCGGCCGAAGCGTTAAGAGGATTGTTGTTGCGTATTTCGTAATGTGCAGTGCAATCAGCTAAATACGTTTCGGTCCAATATTGTCAGTGTTTCCCGACAAATATTACATTCGAAATATACAGGGTATCCCGTAAACAAATAATTAATTAAAACACGGTTGTACTCACGTTATTATATCGCTATTGCTGCGACATGTTTCGGGCCAATTCGGAGGCCCCTCTTCAGGCATATAGGAGTTCACGCGACGCAGAAGAGGCGTATGCCTGAAGAGGGGCCACCGAATTGGCCCCAAACATGTCGCAGCAATAGCGATATAATAACGTGAGTACAACCGTGTTTTAATTAATTATTTGAATATGTCTCACGAAAGTTTAACGTGTATTATCCCGTAAACCTACTACTACTACTGGCCTTAGCGTCTATTTCAGACAATTTATGGTGCAATGTCCGAGAGACATCGCTTTTGATGACTAAAGAGACCTATGCGAGAGCCACATATTTTGCCACATAGCTGTCAAGGGAATCTTGCAACCGATTGCGACGTTCCGCTATGGTGTCTTCTTTCCATTTTGTCAGCAAGTGCCGCAAACCAGGTCTCATCGACTGCGACTTTGCACTTTCGCCACTCCGTCCTCTTCTCCCAGTTTTGGTAGTCGATTTTAAAGGCTGTCATGACCCTCCCCGTAAACCTACGCCAAAATTAAAAGGGGTGATAGGACATAAAATAAATATATAAATAAATAAATATTATAGGACAATCTTACACAGATTGACTGAGGCCCACGGTAAGCTCAAGAAGGCTTGTCTTGTGGGTACTCAGACAACGATATATATAAAATACAAATACTTATATACATAGAAGACATCCATGACTCAGGAACAAATATCTGTGCTCATCACACAAAATTAAATGCCCTTATCGGGATTCGAACTCGGGACCGCGGCTTAGCAGGCAGGGTCACACCCGCTAGGCCAGGCCGGTTATGATGCTAATGGTTAAGTTAAACTCACACAGGTTAACTGGAAGATATAAATTCGCCTTTGTACTTCCTCCTTCTTCTTCCTTTTATATTTGTTAATGTCTTGTACGTATATTTGGTGGTACAATAAAGAGTTGACTTACTTAATGATAGCTAATTTTACCTTAATGAAAATATCATGCTTTCCGAGATATTGGCACTTTTTTGACTTTTTTCTTTACATTTTTTTTTTATGAAATAGGCAGCAAACGAGCAGGCGAGCCGCCTGATGGGAAGCAGTCATATCCGCCCATGGACATAAGCAACATCAAGGTAGCCACTTAAATGCGTGGCCGACCTTTGAGAACCCTAAATACCTGCTTATTGAAGAACCCCATATCTTAGCGCAAACACCTCAGAAGGTAGCTCATTCCACAATTTGCACGTTCTGGGCAAAAACGAGCGAGAGGCCCGTTTGTTCTTGGTTTGCCACGTGTCAAAAAAGTGAGGATTAAAGTTTCTTTGGCGGGAGGTGCGGTGATAAAAGCGCGGCGAAATTAAACGGCCAATATCTCAAAATCCATGAAATGTAAATATGAAATAAGTTATAAGTTGTCCCATCCTTTTCATTTTGGCGTTGGTTTACGGGACACCCGGAAGAAAAGTTTGTACGGATCTACATATTAAAGTGCCCGCAAATATATGGTATTAATAGGATTATAAGGTTAAGCAACTTTTGTGATAATAAATGCATTACAAAATAACCAATTATAAAGCTTATGTTAATCCTAGAACCTTCTGGCACGAGTTTTTAACCACCGACGCAAAAACGACGGGGTTTTATAAGGTTTGTCTGTTTCTGTCTGTGTGTGTGTCTGTCTGTGGCATCGTAGCTCCCGAATGGATGAACCGATTTAGATTTAGTTTGTTTTTGTTTGAATGCTGAGTTAGTCGGGAGTGTTCTAAGCTATGTTTCACGAAAATCATATTTTTTTAATTTAAATTTTGTGGTTATTGTCTGTGTATCTGTCTAGTAAGTATATATGAAAAGGAAGGGCCAGTTGGAAGTGGAAGACCTAGGTGACATTTTTTGACCACTTCGGGGAAATATTGCAAAAAGGCCAGGGTGCGTAGCCGAATGGCACAATCGCTCACGAAACGAAACGCTAGTAGATATCTATCTCTATCGCTCTTGCGTATTGGCGCGACAGAGCCAGACTGCGTTTCGTTTTCGTTTCGCGTCGGAGAAATGCCATTCGGCTACGGGGCCAAGTCAGAAGTACTCGAAACCAACGAGCGTGTATGAGAAATGTTATGAAAGTGCGTGAAACGAAAGTGGTTTATCAGGATCAGCAAATGGAAATCCGTGATCTCTGCGTACCCCTCTGGGAACAGGCGTGATTGTATGTATGTATAGATGACTCGACAGCGGTAACGTCACGGAAAATGACATTTTAGAAGACATTTCACAGCGCCCTCTAACCTTACTTACTCGAACTTAAAATTACATAATATTCGAATCTGATCCACATTAGGAAAAAAACGAAACCTTTATTTATATAATCACTTAAATCACTTTGTTGTCCGTCCGTTCGTCCGTCCGTCTGTCTGTCTGTGAGACTCTTTTTCTCAGGAACGCGTAGAGGTATCAAGCTGGAATTTATCAAATACTCAGGTCTACTGTCCTTTGAAGCTATGAAAAATAAATGTGTATTTGACATGTGTATTTGACTGTTAACACTCCAAGAGTGCATCTGAACGCCAACGCATTTAAAAGATACAGCCGTTTACTTTGGCATGTAACAAATTTATAGTGTAATTTTTATCATGAAATAAAGAAATCTAAATCTAAATCTATGCCGCAAATATTCGAGATTCGCAAGGGAATCAAAACCCACAGGGCGCTTCCCGTGAACTCAGAAGCTTGAAATTTTGTACAAAGCAACGTCTTATGGCACAGATAAAGGAAAAATTGCGAAAATTGTCATCTTTAATTACATCAATGAAAAAAAAAACATAACTTTAAACTTCTTGCGGAACCCTCGGTGCGCGAGTCCGACTCGCACATGACCGGTTTTTGTGTAAAATTTACGCTATCTTAGTACCGCATTCTATAACGTCAAAACTCATGGTCGAACCTCAATATGTAATAAATACAAAGGCGATCGCAATGTTTGTATATAAATATTTGCGAATTTTGGTCTAATTTAAATGTACAGTGTAATAGGTGCCCACTGGGGGAGCATATTTGCTCAGGTGGGCGAATTGGACAAAATCAAATTGAAATTTCGTGTAGGTAATGAAACGATACTGTTTGTATACAGGAAACAGGGATATCACGAATATGCTATGAATAAACGAATCCTAGATTCTAGGAACGAATTATCAGCGATAATCTTTATAAAAAATGTGTCGGTTAGGATTGCAAAAAAACGGTATTTTTTCTGGCTTGAAAAAAAACATGAAAATGAAAATGAAAATGAAATATTTATTTTTCAAGTAGGCATATTACAATGCGCATATGAACGTCAAATAAAGCTACGCCGGCTCTAACCCTACGCCTCAGCCTCGAGAAGATTTCAGTCCCCCCTCAGTTGGGAGGGGGGTATCCACTATGGGACCGGCAAGAAACTCGGCGGGCAACTTCTTTTCAAAACATTACATCTTATAATTAACATGCATTAAATAACAACATACAATTTAACATGCAAAAGTATTCATCAAAGAATATGAACAGACTAGGTACTCTATGGAAATCAATTTCAATAAATTATATTATTGCTTAATAATACGTCGTTCTTCTTCAGAGAAAACATATCAAATTGTCATAGAAGAAAAAGATAATATGAATCTCAATATCATTAAATATGTAATTTACCTACACAACATAAAATATAAAATATTTGATGTGCTTTCTTATCTGAACTGTGTCCTCTATACATAATACAATTATTTTAATTGCTATTCGTTTTTTGTAGTTTCTGGTTCGGGCCATGCATGTTTGTCTGTCAAATAGTCCTCGACTCTGTAATAAGCCTTTAACATCAATGATTTTTTTAAGTAGTTCTTAAGAGCTGGGAGGGGTAATCTCAAAGCAGTGTCAGGTAACTTATTATAAAAATGAATGCATTGCCCAACAAATGACTTCTGTACTTTACGGACACGAAACTTCTTTATGGCAAGCTTATTTTTGTTTCTAGTGTTATAATTATGGATATCAGAATTCTTAGTGAAACAGTCTAAATTCTTAACAACATAAATTATACTATCATAAATGTATTGGGAAGCTACAGTTAAGATATTAATTTCTTTGAAGAGTTCTCTTACTGATTCACGTGTTCCTAAGTTGTAAATAGAACGAATGGCTCTCTTTTGTAATACAAAGATAGTCTGTATGTCAGCTGCTTTGCCCCAAACCAGAATACCGTATGACATTACACTGTGAAAATAACTATGATACACCAGGCGAGCTGTCTCAACATTAGTCAGTTGCCTGATTCTCCTAACGGCGTATGCGGCTGAACTTAATTTGCTTGCTAGTTTCTTTATATGAGGACTCCATTGTAGATTTTTGTCCAATGTTAAACCAAGAAACAGTGTTGTATCTACCATCTCTAAGCATTCATCATTCAAAAGTATTTTTGTATCGATTGGTTTAACATTCGGCAGAGAAAATCGAATACATTTGGTTTTCTTAGAATTAAGAAGTAAATTGTTGACAGTAAACCACTGCAGTACATCAGCTAACGTGCTATTAATTACATTGTAATCCGTAGATTTTCGGTCAACATTAAAAAGCAGTGATGTATCATCAGCAAAAAGTACTATTTCACAAAAGTTTTTCACTATACATGGCAAATCATTTATATAAACCAAAAACAGGAATGGACCTAAAATTGAGCCTTGTGGCACTCCTAATTGGACTACAGTCCCGCTAGAGCGAGTTTTGTTAACAACTACTGTTTGTGTTCTATTGCTAAGGTAAGAAGACATAAAGTTTAGGGCATTTATAGACAAACCATAATGTTCTAATTTCAAAATGAGCGTTCCATGATCCACACAATCAAAGGCTTTTGAAAGATCACAAAATATGCCAATTGCATCACAAGAATTTTCCCAAAAATTATATATATGTTTAATGAGTACCGAAGCAGCATCGGTCGTGGAACGGCCCCTTGTGAAACCGAACTGTTTGCTTGTAAGTAATCTATGTCTGTTGAAGTGTCCCAGTAGATCATTTAACATTAGCTTCTCAAAGACTTTACTTAGTACAGGAAGTATTGATATGGGACGGAAATTGGTTATATCACTCGAATCACCCGATTTAAAAAGCGGTATGACTTTGCTACATTTCATAAGATCTGGAAAGGTGCCTTGTGAAATTGAAATATTATATATCCCGGCCAAGTAAGGTGCTATTATATCTATGACATGACTAATTACTTTAACTGATGTTCCCCATAAGTCTTCAGTTTTCTTTAAATTGAGTGACTTGAATGTTTTAACAATATTTACAGAGTCTACTTGACTAAATTCAAATGAATTATTACATTTCTTAACATTAGCACAAAGTAATGAATGGGCTTGAGCCGCAGAAGAATGTAAACATTTTGTGGTGTTAACGGCTATATTTGAGAAATAATCTTCGAATGCCGAGGCAACATCGCTGTTCGACACTATTTGTTGATTATCTGATACAATGTTGACTTGACAATCGCGTGATTTACATTTACCAGCTTCTTTATTTATAATACTCCAAGTTGTTTTCACTTTGTTGTCCGACACTAACACACTTTCTTGAAGATTCTTCGAAAAAACAGTTTTTTTTCTAAGTACGAAATCTCAAAATTTGCAAAGCGGTTAATACTTTTATACGGTTTTTTAGACTTAATGTTAATCATAATAATCTGTTGGCGACACCACCGCCTCTCCACGCTCCACGCCGCATCGGGGATTCCCCAATAAACGTTTGTATACTGAATGTTTATCGAATTAAAATGTACGTTATTGTTATCGAAACACGTTACAACTCACGAAAAACCGTTATTCGTTTAAAACCGTGTCGAATTATTTGTTCATCTGAAAAAAAAAACATATTTAGAAAAAAAGCAATGGTGCTCGGTTTTTTTTTCATGTTTTTTTTTATAATTCTGAAAAAAAAAACATTTGTTTTTTTTTCTATTTGCAACCCTAGTGTCGGTTTTATCTAGGGAATGTAATAGCGGACCAAATTTTATAACATTTATGGTCTCAGTTATGCCTGTGAAATAACCTATAACCGGTTGTAATCGGTTACGATTATTTTCGACTTAGGCCTGCTTATCTAAATCTAAAAATAAGGCGTGTGAAATGCGATTTTAGTAACATTGCGGGCTGTTGAGGTTACATAAACTCGTGTGCGAGTTCTCGTACCGTCCTACCTTCGTACTTTCCGAGCATATTGTGTTTTACACATACCATAGAGTTATTTGTATTTGAATAGGCATATTCATAGTGCGGGTTATTTGTATAGGCATAGTTAAGTGACATCTAGAGACAATCAACTTCAATCACGCGTCAAATAGCGTGAATTATCATTACCACTACTCGATACTAGGTGGCAACAATGTCTCGTCGGCCAAAAATTTAATATTAGAACAGTTTACAACTTATATTACAAGCAGAAGGAATTGAAACAGAATACTGATTAATACTATTGTAATATTAGCGAAAAATTGGTGAGCATTAGACTCTTCGTTCATCGCGACATCTATTGACAAGTAGCAGTACTGATAATTTACGCTAGTTGACGCGTGATTGTCGCTAGATGTCACTTAACTATGCCTTTACTGATGTATGGAGTTCCTCTATGCACACACTTAAAACTTGCTCACAGCCTCGTGCGAAATTTTACATAACAAAGTTTTTCTCAAAACACGAATACTAATTAGCATAGAAACAAAGCAACATGATTGAAAATTCAACCGAAGTAACTCCGAACAATAACATACAAAATCTCATAAATGGCTTGTAATAATATTGTATATACATAGTAGAGAGACTAAGAGCTAGACACGGAAAATGCGCGCGAAAACGCCAACTGACTTAGCCAAGGTCACGGTCGCTTGCACTACGACATCGTTCAAACTGTATTCCAAATCGATAGCATAAGTCGTTCCCGAGATATTTAGAAATGTGACAGACTGACGGACAGACGGACAGAGCGGCGCCATAATGGTTCCTTTTGTACCTTTTTGATACGGAACTCTAAAAACATTCAAGACATTTATTCAGCAAAAAAGGCACAAAGGCCAAAAAATTTGGAAATTGCTGGAATGCCCCCTCTTCCCTATCAGGCGACCTCAGACCAAACTATTTTAAAAGTAAGTCGTTCAAGCAATTTAGGTTAAAAAATCCATAACATAACATACATACATACATACATACATACAATCACGCCTGTATCCCATAAAGGGGTAGGCAGAGCACATGAAACTACTAAAGCTTCAGTGCTACTCTTGGCAAATAAGGGGTTAAAAGAAAACGAAACTGCACACATAACATAATCTGCGTAATTGTACTCATACTAATGCACTACGTAGTTACATCTATAATTGTTTAAGAACATCTTCTTTCTGTTAATAACCTAACCACAAAATTAAAATTTTGAAAAAACCCCCGACATAAATAAATAATAATAAATAAATATTATAGGACATTCTTACACAGATTGACTGAGGCCCACGGTAAGCTCAAGAAGGCTTGTGTTCTGGGTACTCAGACAACGATATATATAATATATACATACTTATATACATAGGAAACATCCATGACTCAGGAACAAATATCTGTGCTCATCACACAAATAAATGCCCTTACCGGGATTCGAACCCGGGACCGCGGCGTAGCAGGCAGGGTCACTACCGACTGCGCCAGACCGGTCGTCAAAGTGAACCGATTTTCATAGTGGACCGACATAGTGGACCGATTTTCATGAAACATGGCTAAGAACACTCCCGACTAACTCAGCTTTCAAACAAAAAAACTAAATCTAAATAGGTTCATCCGTTCGGGAGCTACGATGCCACAGACAGACACACACACAGACAGACAGACAGACAGACAGACACGTGAAACTTATAACACCCCTTCGTTTTTGCGTCGGAGGTTAAAAATAGCCTCAATGCTTTTCATTACTTAATTGAAATACGGTTGTACTCACGTTATTATATCGCTATTGCTGCGACATGTTTCGGGCCAATTCGGAGGCCCCTCTTCAGCGAGGGAGGCTTTTCATTACATCTGACATCACATTTATTATTTCCGTTTATCGATTTTAACCTTGTCCGGAACATTTTTCACGGCCAGCTCTTCGCCTATAAGGTTCATGTTTACACGAAGTATATTTTTGTAAATCAAATCCCTATGAAATAACGCTTCAGTAACTCTGCAAATTATGAAAGTAAGTTTGAAACAACTTTTTAAATTAGAGCCCCTACCATGACAGCGTTAGTGACAGACATTTTATATCTTGACTTTTCTGTAATTTACTTGGGTAAGTGAGCATTATATTATCGTTGTCTGAGTTTTTTTTGCCACTATAATATTTATTTATTTATTTATTTACTTTTATGAAGTGTGATATTTTTGAAAAAAAAAAAAAAATGTTATTTCTACTCAGAATTACTAGCTTTTTCAATCCTAGTAGTTAAAAAAATTGTCCCATACGATTTTTTCTTATTTTGTTACCATTTTCCGTACATATTGTATGGGGTAACAAAAGAGGAAAGTAACAAAAATGTATGGAAATTCTGGGACACTTTTTGTCTCCCAGTGAGATTGAAAGTACTCGTGATTCTGAGTGCATTTGACCTAAAATTCCCTAAAACAATCAAATTTTTTTTTATTGGCAAAAAAAAAGAAATGCTTAAGTAATAGACCGTATTTACAACTTATGGTATATTGATTCGAAGGTATAGTTTCAAGTTTGTATAATTTTGAACGGAATAATCTTCCACGAAGTGTAAGGCCTGAGTGTACGCTCATATTGGGCGTGCAGCGGAGCGGGGCGTGCGACGTGCATGTCAAACTATTGAAGCTCATACAAGTGTCCTGAGTCGACGCTGCATAGGCTGGACGCACGCTCGCCCGCCCCGCCGAACGCACCGCTCCAAGCGACCACTCAGGCCTTACACAAATATACTGTCACTGTGATTTGGGCGTTTTCCAAATTAAATCCCGAATTTTAACTATAAAACTCCCGTGAGGCTCATACATATTTAAAAATATTTTAAGCGGGTTACTCACGTATTAAGTCGACCGAAACATGTCGAACGCTAAAGCATAGTTAATTTAGAATTGGTACGCGATGGGAGGAATTTAATTTTTAAATGAAAAGAAAAAAGTAAACAATATTTTTTATTGCAGAATATAAAAGATCGTTTATTAATTTATAGCGTGTCACATATATTTCAATCATTCAGTATGTTTATGCACAAAATTACGGACTTTTCTGAAAATAGTATTCATCATCCTCTGAACAAGATTTTCATCCATCTTTTTTGTCTGTTGATTCCGTGTGGACCGCAAGGAGTGGATATTTTGAATTATTTTGCCACTATTATTTAATTGTCCTTTAATGAAATAATGATTTGGGCAATAATTATTGCCTAGTAGTTTTCTGGAAATTCAACAATTTAGCAATCATTGACCCAGACCAAGGGGATTTTTCACGTATTTGTTCACAGTGCATTTTCGCCGGTCAACGTCCATCATCAATAACTTACAAACGCAAAAAGTTAGATCAACCAAATTTCTAATATAGAGTTATCAACGTATTAAAATTAAGATGTGATTATCAGTTTTTTTTAATTTTTAAATATATTTTTTTTATTCGTCGCTAAACGCGTGCCAATACTATGTTAACTATGCTTTACTTATATCGACTTAATACGTGAGTAACCCGCATAAAATATTTTTAAATCCCGAATATCGAATTTCACCAGATCTGGACGTGTTTGGGCTCATTCTTCTCAGAATCACGAGCTGATTCGATTCCGACGATAAAAAATGTGTCCTATTTTTTTTTCTTTTACGTCACGATTTTGGTATGAAGTTACTACGAACGTGACGTATTGGAAACTCGAATTTTGTATGGAAAATTTGGGACACATTTTTTTACCGCCGGAATCGAATCAGCTCGTGATTCGGAGAAGAATGAGCCCAAACACGTCCAGTCCAGATCTGGTGAAATTCGATATTCGGGATTTAATTTGGAAAACGCTGATTTAATAAGATTTTTCAGTGTCCTAAATGATGTTTTATATTTGAATCATAAAATGTCTGTTCATTTTTGTTTCATCGTTAAAGGTTTTTCTTTTTTTAATGGGATAGGAGGCAAACGAGCAAACAGGTCGCCTATTTTCCAAGAATCAAACATTTAGTTTATTATTTCTTTTACACAGAAAGTTACCTGAAACTAGCCTCAAAATAAATCTAAGTCTTATCGCAGAAAACAAAGCAAACAGAAACGAATCAGCGAGGCTTATCGGATGGACGGACACACAATAAAGTGCGATTAAAAACCAGCAGAGTTAATATTGTGGAACTGGGTTAGGGGCTTGTCTCACTGGTGGCGAGGAAGCGGGTAACGATATACTTAGGTACCTACCGAAAGTCATATCACATAGGTACTTGCTTTTAAATACTCGCTGACACGTATGACAATAAAGTTCTACGTGTCAGCGAGTATTTAAAAGTTTGGCCTGGCCAGGTACATTATTGCATGTCCCAGAGCTGTAAGAACCTCTTTTTGACACATAACAGCGTCCACAAAATGTAAACTCGCGCAATCTAATGAAATTTAAAATAAAATCCTGTAATAATATTTAAAAAAATCATACTTAAAAACAATATTTCGCTTACTTTAAACATGTTACATTTTTGCGGATCTTCGTTATTGATTTATCACGCAGGATTTACTTATTATGTCATTTATCATTCATTTTTAGGGTTCCGTAGTCAACTAGGAACCCTTATAGTTTCGCCATGTCTGTCTGTCCGTCCGTCCGTCCATCCGTCCGTCCGTCCGTCCGTCCGTCCGTCCGTCCGTCCGTCCGTCCGTCCGTCCGTCCGTCCGCGGATAATCTCAGTAACCGTTAGCACTAGAAAGCTGAAATTTGGTACCAATATGTATATCAATCACGCCAACAAAGTGCAAAAATAAAAAATGGAAAAAAATGTTTTATTAGAGTACCCCCCCTACATGTAAACTGGGGGCTGATATTTTTTTTCATTCCAACCCCAACGTGTGATATATTGTTGGATAGGTATTGAAAAATGAATAAGGGTTTGCTAAGATTGTTTTTTGATAATAATAATATTTTCGGAAATAATCGCTCCGAAAGGAAAAAAAAGTGCGTCCCCCCCCCTCTAACTTTTGAACCATATGTTTAAAAAATATGAAAAAAATCACAAAAGTAGAACTTTATAAATACTTTCTAGGAAAATTGTTTTGAACTTGATAGGTTCAGTAGTTTTTGAGAAAAATACGGAAAACTACGGAACCCTACACTGAGCGTGGCCCGACACGCTCTTGGCCGGTTTTTTATTTTTAAACTAGTGCTGTGGCAGTCTGTCATTTCGATTCAAATGACATTTCAGTAAGTTGATAAAAATCGTATATTTGTTTAAGCGCCTCCTTGTACATAGGGCCTAATCGATTCAACCCATTCGAAATTAATCGTTAGATTTGGCAAACGATACGTCTTAGCCACATCGCAACATACTTCAAAACAAATGTGTCAAAAATGTGAACTTACAGATCCGGGACAATAGAGCACACGCAAGGAAACGTCCGTAAGGCTTTTTTAGGGTCGCCGTCATCGAAAACGATGAGGAGGACTTATTATATAATATATAAGTACTTAAGAGGATCAAAAATTTTTCTACATTTTTTAAGTTATAAATTCATACGTCGGACTATAGGGGGCAGTTTGAGAGCAAGGTAAGGTTTACAAAAAAATCTTAACTTACACGAGTATTATAATGTATCTAGTATTTGTAACATTTGAATTTGAAAAAAATATTAATAATATATTCTCATAATATACATTCAAATGCACCATGAATGTAAATTAAATCAAATATAATAGACTATTAAATCTTATTTTTATTTAAAATTTAAAGTAAAAATAAAACACCTAACTAACGTACAACCTTAGAGCCGTGTGTATAGAACTTGACAAACCCAGTTAAGGTGGTTGGCTTTCCATATAAAAAACAACAATCATTTATGAAGTCATTACACAATATAACTAAATAAAAATATGCGCGGCTATCTACTTTAGGATTTTACGATACGATACGATACGATCATTTATTGATAAAATATATTTTACATGTCATTCTCTTAATTCTAAGTACTTATGCTAACAAATCTGTTACATAGTATCAGTCGTTTGGTTAACCAACCAGTTTTTTTTTTTTTAAATAGATAACGTTTTATTAATGGACGTATTGTGGCTTAGTTATATAGATCAGTCTGGCACTTGAAAATAGTCGTCTAAGGAGTAGTAAGCTTCAGATACTAGTTTATTTTTAAGTTTATTTTTAAACAAGTAATAAGATGTAGCATTTTTGATATCATGCGGTAATGCGTTATATATCTTGGGTCCTACCGTGTGCATACACTTCCTCGACGCCACAAGCCTTGTTCGGGGAGGTCGCAGTTCGTCACACCTCCTGCTGTTCGCCCCCCGTGTGTCGCCCCGTGTAGGAAAGTGCGAGAGATTACGTCTCACATACTTTGCGATTTCGAGGATGTATACACATGGTAAGGTAAGTACCTTTATTTTTTTAAATAGTTCTTGAGCAGGGTGGTCCCAAGAGACTCCTGCCATGCAACGGATCGCGCGTTTTTGCATAAGGAATGGTTTCATGCGGTCGGTCGCATCCCCCCACAGGTCAACTCCATATGAAAGCAGGGAATGGGCGTAGCCAAAATAGGCTTTTCTGACATTAGCCGGGTCTAGGCTAGGTCGTAGTCTACTTAACGCAAAGCAGGCAGACGCCAAGCGATCGCATAACCAGTCTATGTGTGGCCGCCATGACAGTTTGCTATCTATAATAAGACCGAGATATTTTACCTCATCGACCTGTGGGACGAGTTGTCCGTTGCAATTAATAAGCAATGGTTGGTCCTTTTTACCACGCAGACAGAAGTAAACTATATTTGTTTTGTCTATATTGAGTATCATGCCGTTGACCGAAAACCAGGATGCGACTTGATTCATTACTTTCGTTAGTTTAGTTCTAAGCAGGTCCTGGTTTTCGGCCGCAACGATCACACAACCGTCGTCGGCAAACATTACGATTTCGGCATCGTCCGTAGCGGTTGTGAAATCGTTCATCAGTATCGAAAATAGATTATTACCAATTACAGAACCCTGTGGCACCGCTATGTCTCCCAACTCGAGAAGGTCGGACTTTGCACCGCGTACCGACGTCAGCTGTTTACGGCCCCTTAAGAAGGAGGCAACTACATTTAGGTAGCCGTCTGTGACACCATAGTGTTCTAGCTTGGCTAATATGAGTGGATGGCTGACCAGCTCGAAGGCGCGCGACAAGTCGCAGAATATGGCTGCGACCTGTCGCCCGCCATCGAGGTGGTCCGACACCCTGGTGACCACGTCTCGCGCAGCGTCAATTGTCGACCTTCCGCGCTGAAATGCATATTGCTGCTTGTTTAGGATATTGTTTACATTGAAATGTGACATAATTTTACTGCTTAAAAGGTGTTCAAAGATCTTCGAAAAAAGTGGGATTAGAGATATGGGTCTAAAGTTCTTAAATGAATTCATGTCGCCCTTACCTTTGTAAATAGGCTGGACTTTGATGTTTTTTAAACTATCAGGATAGGTACCACTTATTAGGCATCGATTAATTAGGTCACATAATATGTCAAATAAAAAATAAGGTAATATGTCAAGTAGCCGAGAAGACATGTCATTTATGTCCCTCGAATCCTTACGTTTAATACGTTGGATGTGTTTTTTAACACATTCAATTGAAAATGGTTCAAGTTTCATTAAGAATTCATGTTTTTTTATATACTTACTAAGGAAATGTAATGCAGCGGGGACGTCGGCGTGTGCGCAGGTGTGCTTGTTTGCGTCGACGTAAAACTGGTTCAGCGCGGCGGCGGTGGCTGCGGCGCGGAGCTCGTTCGATCCACCAGCTGACTCCCTTATCAGTACGTCGATAGCATCTTGTTTTTTGTTACCACAATTTGTTTCTGACGATATAATTTGCCATGAACTTTTGCAAATATTGTCACTATTCGAAATTATGTTATTAATGTAACCTTTACGAGCTGCATTAAGTTCCCTAGAATAGGTATTCTCAAGTGCCAAGACTATATCACTAGATTGAACGTCGTCAGACGAATTATTACATAAAAGTGTTTTTTTTGCACTACGTAAGCGGGTCCGCGCTTCTATTACTGGTTGGTTAACCCAAGTTTTAGTAACATTTTTAAGTGGATATTTCTTTACAGGAAAATTCATGTCATATAATCTTATAATAATATTAATTACATTATCAAATAATTTATCGGGATAAGTCTGTGTATTTAATAAAAAACTCCAGTCATGGTTATGTAAACAACAATTAAAGTTATAAATATTCATTTCTGTAAACAGTCTTTTCCATATTACACTATTAAGTTGTATAATCTTAGTTAATGATATGTCAATTGATACACATTTATGGTCGGATATATACATATCGTATGGTTCTACGCGCATAATTTCACTTTTAGGTATGTTGGTGTAGGCGTGATCGATGCATGTACTTGTTGTGTGGCAGATTCTGGTAGGAAATGAGACCAGCGACCTCATTCCGGCCGATTTAAATATATTTAGTAAAACCGTTTTTTCATTACTCTTTGTTAACAAGTCAATGTTAAAATCGCCAACAATTATTACCTTATATTGTTTTAAGATGGGTAATTCCATGAGGTTTTGTAATTTTGAAATAAATAATGTAAAGTTATTTTGCTCACCGGGTTGTGTAGGGGGTTTGTATATACATACAACGATCACACCTACATCAACATACTCGGCCGCACACGCCTCCAGGTTCATCTCGGTGCTGAGCTCGGCTACCTCCTTGCGCTCCAGGGTAAGCAGCGAGGACTCGGAGTAGATGCAGACGCCACCTCCGTTCCGCACGCTTCTGCAGCTGCTGGCGCTTAGTTTGTAGTTCAAGATGTTTACTGCTTCCAGTTGGTCTTGTCGAAGCCAGTGTTCCGATAGACATAGGGCGTCAATTTTCTTGTTAACTTGTAGTTCGCACTCCAGTTTGTAGGTTTTGTTTTTTAACCTATTGATATTTTGGTGAATAATTGTGAAGTTTCTAATTTGTGTCACTGACTTCGTTGTTTGAGGCACGCTTAGGTGATCGTGTGTGGGGTTTATAGAGGTAGGTATTGAACCTGTGCGGGTTGATGATTTGTGCGGGCTACAGGGTGTCTCGCTCGCGTTCTTGTTTGTACAGAAAAGGCCGCCACGGTGAAACGCTGATATTTACGGGCCATACTGATGGGGTCAGGAACTCATTATAAGCTGACGCTGGGACGCCAATCTTGAAGGAGCTGTAGCTATCACGTTTCGAAGGTATGGGCTCAACTAGTACGTTCAGGTCTTTATTAATTGAACACAAGTACCTTTTTATATCGTCGGGTGTTGTTGTTTTTTTGAAGTAGCATCCGTGGAGGTATTTGTACTGCTCAACCCCTTCCAGAGTTGTGTTCGTTGCAGAACCGACTATGGGTTTGGTTTTTTTTCTTCGAACTTGGTCCTGTTTATGCATGGTTGTGTTCGCACTACTGTCAAATATTTCACTGTTTGTTTGTGGGCTTGTCTTACATTTAATTGAAGTATCATTTGTGTTGTCTGGTGTTGACGGCTTTGATTGGATTTTATTGGAAGTGGGAAGTTGGCTTGGTGTAGTTAATTTTGGAGCGGTGTGACGGTTGCTTTGAGGCTTCGAGGCGGTGTTTGCTATTTTAATCTTGGCCTGGTCTGCTGCTACGCGCTTTGGCTTCTCATTTTCAATGATTCGTGGTGGTAATGCTGACGGAGATTCTACTAAACGGCCGGTTAGCGCGGCGGCGTAACCGCCATCTTGTCTCTTTGTTTCGCTGTGTTGACTCGCCGCACTGTCCTTGTCAGAGATAACGGTTTTGAGATACGTTATTTCACTAAATAAATCACTTATTTTATTCACAAGCGAGTCGATTTTTAGTTCTAGTGGTTTAATTGCACTTTTCACTGCATTTGTGATCGCAATATCTGTTTTAGAGGCCATTTTTGCACGATTAACGTAAATTAACGCGCAGAGGTTCTAGTTACACACATAGCCGGTAGCGTGCGCGAGCGAGACTGATTTTCATAAATGATTGTTGTTTTTTGTATGGAAAGCGAACCACCTTAACTCCTTTGTGTTTTGTTTCTTTCTCACAGCTGCAATTGTTTGAGTGACGGATAAAGCCAAACGAACTTTTTCGCCATTTTGACTTATTACGTTTATAAATAACGCAGTTAGTTGCTCTGATATTTGGAATTTCACATTATAAATAGTAGGTACCAGATAGGTACTAAGTACAACTCGAAAGTGAATTGATTGATTTGCGAACCTTACCTATTATTCTGACATGCCACGAAAATGCCCGCTGGAGTCCGACGTATGGTTATAATAAATGCAGTTTTTGGTGGTTAATTTATTTAATTAATTAATTTAGATACATGTATGCACGCGCATGTGACACTCCTTGAGTTGCAGGCGTCCATAGCTTACATCAGGCGGACCGTATGCTTGTTTGCCACCGACGTAGTATAAAATAAAATATATATAAATATTAATTTGCATAAATGTATACTGATTAGGCTGCGTGGCTAACATGCTAAAAAGCAACTCGACCGTTAGTAGAGAAGATATAGCGTTTGGGGCCATAATAATTCGCACAGAACCGAAGTTTGGTCTTTTTAGTTCGTTGTATGTGTCTTTTTACTACGTACGTACTTAAAATATACTAAAATATATGCGTTCAAAATGCGCTTTTTCAACCACCTAAAATTGTATGAAAAAAAAATCGAAAAGTTTAAAAACCGTTTGTGGTATCAAATTATGGGGAATTAGGCGGCAAAAAAGTTTATTCCACCATTTTGATAAGATAAAAATCATAAATTTGATGAAGGGAAGTGATTGACACATAAATTTCAGCAATGTTTTTTTTTTCATAGGTACCACACCATGGTAAATACGGGTACGATCCGCCTGGTGGTAAGCAGTCAGCAGTAATAATGATAACAGCAAATGTGGGAGCACTATATAAGTAGTTCTGCTGCATTATTATGAAACTCGCTTATCTCTTGTCACTTATCGCCGTCGGTGAGACAGCTGCCTCAGACAGATAGTGGAAAGATGTTGATCCGAGCCAAGCTGGGTTGTGTTCCAGAAACTTTTGTTGTGTGGGTATTTTCTAGATGTTTCTGATATTTTTATGTCTTAATGTACCTAGCTTATAGTCCGTTGCTTATGGAAAGTTATGTATGAAAATGTTGGCATAATTAATGGAAGATTTTTTTTGATTGGGATATGTACATTACAGGCCGAAGTTATTTTTCATCAACCCTCCCCATCCCTCCCCCTCTGTGTCACCCCTCTTCCCCACTTAAATAGCCGAAAATGCGGTTTTTCGCGAACCGTTGTAGATACAGAAAAAGCGTGTAGGAAAAAGTAATCCTTGATAAATTTACTACAAATCGTTCATTGACACGTTGGTTCTAGCACTTATAGGTTTCGCGTGATCCATCACGAAAGATCATCCTCCTCATCCTCGATCATCATCCTTTACTGCAATTTTCTTTAGTTAATGTTAAGTTTTCTCCCAAATTGCTTACGAAATCTGTTTGATATTACTAAAATATTATAAACTGAAAATGAATTTCAGGAGGAAAAATCACTACCATGGGTGGGACTTGAACTCACGGCCACTGGATTGATACTCCAGGGCTCTACCAATAGCTACCAAAAGCTCATCCCCAGTCATAGATACACTATATAGATCAATGGTACTCCTAGCGACTACTACCGTGAAAATATTACGTCTTAAATAGTTACTGGAATTCCAAGACATATTGGAAATTCCACCCATGGTAGTGATTTTTCCCCCTTAATTTTATTTTAGTCATGAGTTACAATATTTTAGTTATATCAAACAAATTTCGACGATTTTGTATGCATTTTGGGCGAAAACTTAACATTCACTAAAGAAGATTGCAGCAAAGGACCAACTTTCGTGACGGATCACGCGTAAACTATAAGTGCTAGAACCAAAGTGTCAATGAATTATTTGTAGTAAATTTATTAAGGATTACTTCGTTCCTACGCGCTTTTTCTGTATCTTCAACAGTTTTGTCAGAAATCGAGAAAAACCGCATTTTCGGCACTTTAAGGGAGGGTAGAGGGGTGACGCAGAGGAGGGAGGAGTGGGGAGGGTTGATGAAAAATAACTTCGGTCTATAACGTACAAATTTCAATTTAAAAAAACCTTCCATTAAGTATGCCGTAATTTTAGCTAATTTCCCCCTGCTATTAATGTATAAAATATCAGAAGTATCTAGAAGAAGAGATAGAAGATAGAAGAGTGTAGTATAGGTACACTAGGTACACATATTCACAGAAAGTCTGCGTTTTTAAGATGTGGTATAAATAATAAGGTGTTCATTGGAAATCATATAAAATGACTAGGTTTATTTTTTATTTTAAACAAACAGAAAAAAAAAAAACAGATGATAATTCTGTCCACTCATGTCATCAAGTTTTTTTTAAATTTGTTTCTTCTTTTACTGACAAACCTTTTTACCAGAGTACTTAGATGTCCAAATAAATGTTTTGTCAGAGCGCTGAAGTATCGAGACAAAGGCCGTGACTTCAAGTCTCATCCAAGGCAGGCATTTTTCAATTTTAAATTTATTCTAAGCCTAGTGGCATTGATTGCAGACGTGCTTTTTCTGCTTGTAAAAAGTTAGATGAAGATTTACCTATTTTTTTTTAATTTGGAAATGCGAACACGCAGCACCTCACTATTCCCGATAACAGACTTGGTGGAATCAGTGGAATCTCGGCTTAATGAAAAAAAGATGAAAGCGGAAGAGGGTCATTCTGCAAGATTGATTCCGAAACTCCTACGGAGCGATTCAAACGAACACCGAACGACCAGAACGAAATCCGAAAGATGCCGTTCGGTCTTCGCAATGCGCCCGCACCAATACGGGTAAGCATAAGAGCGCACGATATCTAAATGATATCCAGTTTAATATCCTAATGATATAATATAAGTTGGAATGGGCTTGCTACTTTATTAAAGAAATCTGAAATCTAACTGCTCCGTCGGTTTTTGATGACTCAAACGATTACCGGCAACTCTTTTAACCTTTTTATAGGAACGTGGGCGTGGAATTTTATATTAGTAAGTTGCGCTTTTGTACTTTGGCCGCGAAGTCGTCGTTAAACTGAAGTATGTATGGGTAAACCGAAAAAATTGGATCACCGATTGAAAATCTGTCAGTATTTAAAATATTTCTTACAGGTGACGTTCGCAGGCTAAAAGATACGCACGGTAGTTATTATTCTACGTAGGCACCTACTCGTACCTAATTTATTTATCTCTATACGAAGTTATGTCTTTGCTATACTTAAGTGTTCATAAGGGCGCAACTTTGACATTTTGCTCCTTTGAGCCCGGAGATTGGCATTGGAGTCATAATTATTTTTATGATGTTTGTACTTCTTGTATCTTAATAAGTAACACATTATTTATTGTTTCAGGTATGAACATTTAACTTTCCGATGCTGTCGATTTATCAGCACCAAGTATTTGTAAATATTACTAATGTAAGTAGAGACGAAGTTTTCTGTTATAACGCTTTGTTTTGTAGAATTCAGGCTATGGTATCCTATACACGACATTGGCCGCTTACAGCGATCGTACACTTCGCAATGCCTTCTACATAGTGTTTTTTTTAATTTTAACAAGTTCATTAATAATTCAGCTGCTATATCACTTTTGTTAGATTCGAATTTTTTTCCGCTCCCATGCATAATAAATGAACACATACTAAATCACACGTCAATCGGGCGTCTGGACTTGACACAAACATCGCCATTGTCAGATATCACGTATAGACGACAGGAGATGGACTTCATACAAACATTGACGCCACTGTCACGTATAGATGACAGGAGACCTTAGCTTAAGAATAGGAATTACTTCGTTATTGAGTGAGTAAAATTTATTATAGCATTTATATACCCTCTCGTTAATAATGGCTTGTTCAGACACCGCGCGGGTAACGACGTAACCTTTGTGGCTTAATGCACACTGGGATATATTGAAGTACTTAACTTCGTCTGAGGAAAACATTCTAGATTTCTACAAGACTTACGACCCGATCCAAATTTTAATGTGCAGTCAAGGTTAATAAAGGTGCGAAATATTAATAAAAATATGAAATTTACGCGTTCAAAAATAGTTTAGACTGTGTGTTAGGAACGCGCCTGTTTCATATAATTGATTGCCAGTGTCCGAGGTGTGTCTATGTTTCATACCTGACTGTGTAGGTCAAACAACCATGTCAAAATTACAAGCAGTAAGAGATTTTCTTACAATCTGATTTGTAACGTCACTAATGTCACTATGACAAAGTTCGCACACACTTGTAGACGGACGCTGCTATTGGGCATATTTCCATGTCTGTGTGCACGCGAACGAACAGTGAGTCGTGTCATCACACACGCAACTACAACTGTATCCTCAATGAGCTAACAACTGCGACAGGTCCGCCTGTGGCTTGTCCACTCTCTAGTATTATAATTCTCTGAGTTTGTCACAGCAGCGGCTAGTTCATACAAGCCGATTCCCACCGGCTTGCCTAAAATTTACTACTACTACTATTAGTAAAGTACCAGATATTAAGGTAGGTTTCTTTTGTGATCAGTGTTGCCTAGCAGAAATGTTCACCAGCCGCCACTGGTTTGTCATACACTATTTTCACATCAAGCCCCGTAGCCGAATGGCATTCTGCGATGCGAAACGCCGCAGAAATGTAATCTGGCTCTGTCGCGCCCATATACGCATAGAGATAGATAGCTACGAAAGAGATATTATCGTGAGCGTTTCGTGAGCGTTTCTTCATTCGGCTACGCACAGAAGGCACTAATCATTCATTCATTCATTTAGACAACGCACCATTCATACATTCTTTCGCTCACTATCGGTCGTTTAGACACCGCACGCTAACGATGCAACCTTTGTGCTTTAATGCACTCTGGGAAGGCACTTAGCTTCGTCTGAAAAGGCTCTGGATTCCTTAGCGGAATTGTTATTGCATTAATTAGATCGATGTAGTTCTCTCTCTAATATTTTGTCTTTGTCGATTTTGTAACAATGTTGAAGATTAGAAGCGTTTGTAATCGATGATGTTAATTTAAAAGTGGAAAATGACTGCCTTGGTTTAGACTTGAAATCATAGTCTCTTTTATATAGTCCATGGTTCTGCCATTTGAGCCACTAAGACTATAGCGTTATTTCTAAGTTGTGACGTAGATATATTGTAGGGTAAACTCGCCTCATTCGGTGACACGCCTAATTCGGTGATACAAGCTTTGAAGCACTATTCCGAAAGACGATTTTTGGTTGTTTCACCGAATTAGGCGTGTCACCGAATGAGGCGAGTTTACCCTACCTGCCTGAATTAGAATTTTTGGCGGCGTACATTTTTGGTCCTTTTGTCGTTGTGTATTGTATTTTATTTCCACAAACTTAGCAAAACTATTGTAGCAATTGAAAAGTGAAATCGCAGTGTCCCGTTTTCCTCTTTGAGAGTGAAATATGTGTGCTTTGTGTTTTAATGCACTAGTGAGATAACGGCGCTGAGCTCTGAAAGGCTCCTGGGTTCCCGACGGGTTAACGACCTGCCGGAATTGTTATTACCCTCATTGGAGTGGATACTTGTACTTGTCTAAAAGTAAAAAAAAAAAAAACATTTTTGGTACTTACATACCTACTATTCTCATTGACCACGTAGGTACGTTTGTTTAAAAGTAATACTCGACGAGATAATTTTAAAAAATCCCAAAAGATAGAGTTGTACTTTTATGAAAACACACTATGAAAGAATAGAATAGAAATGAGCATTTTTTTTTTTTCGCCACTTTTATGAAATGTGATATTTTTGAAAAAAAAAAATATGCTATTTCATCTCAGAATCACTAGCTTCTTCAATCCTAGTAGTTAAAAAAATTGTCCCATACGATTTTTTCTTATTTTGTTACCATTTCCCATACATGTGGTGTGGGTAACAAAATAGGAAAGTAACAAAAATGTATGGAAATTCTGGGACACTTTTTGTCTCCCAGTGAGATTGAAAGTACTCGTGATTCTGAGTACAATCATAAATTAAATATAACAAGATCATTAGACTTATATTGACCGGGATGTAGACCGTGATTACCTTTTTGATTTTTGTAGATGGCTCCCGATATTTCGACGAGTCGGAATTAACACTGCATGCCATGATCACAAAAACGGACGAAGGCGGGTGGATGTTAAAGTTGTAACATAAAAAAACAAAATAAAATAAATGGCGCGATCAAATAATGTATTCACCTCCTTCACAGCAAAAGGACAAAATCATACATTTTCATTACCTACCTCTTGACTCACTACCTAGCTCTCACTGAGCAAACAGAAAAGGTTTAGTACCGTTTGGTTGCCAAAATTTCGTAACTGGCTACAAATCTTGATTCCCATTTTGTAGCCGGTTACGTATTGGGCCAGAGCAGTACCGTTTGGTAACTAAGTTTTGTAACTGGCTACAAAATGGGAATCAAGATTCCCGGTTTGTAGCCGGTTACGTATTGGGCTAAGTTTGATAACTAAGTATTGTAACTGGCTACAGAATGGGAATTCGAAATTCCCTGTTTGTAGCTGGTAACGTATTTGGTCCGAGTTACTGATCGGAGTTTCTACCAAATCGAAGCTAGGACGGTGTACATACGGACAGACGGACAGAGCGAAACTATAAAAAAAATTACTCAATGTCAGCATTATTCCAATACATCATGTATTGATGACGGCCAAAAAATCCCATTTTGTAACCAGTTACAATGCGGGATATTTTTTCCCATTTGGAAGCTGGTTACCAACCATGGCTACGAATCGGTAAAGATTTAGTCTCATTTTGTAACCAGTTACAACACGGGATTTTATTTCCCGTTTCGAAGCTGGTTACAAAACGTGGTTACAAATCGGTAATGGGAAAGTCCCAATTTGAAGCCAGTTACGAATTGGGATGTTTTTCCCGTTTCGAAGCTGATTACCAATTTTTAGTTACGAAACGGTATTAAAGGAGAGAAAATATTCACGAAAATTTAATAATAAGACTAAGTTTAGTTATCCCATCTAATTTATTCCTTATCAAGTGATAGTTTGTTTGTTTCCATACTAGAAGTTGGTTTACATATTCAGTCTTCAACTTTATTAATTTCTAATTAATTAGTGGAAACTAGTGCACACGAAAACACTGAACAAGACCGAGCTTTATGTCTGAAACTTAATTGAAAATAAATATGTCTGACGTTGATAAATATTTGCAAGAACCATGAATACTACGAAGTAAGTTATAGTTTAATAAAATACATACACAGCCCTGTTTCTCAGAGGCGTAGGCAGTGATCACAGATTTCCATTTGCTAAGATCCTGACTATATAAATCACTTTCAAAACGTTCCTCATAAAAGTTTTGAATGATTCACGGTTATTTTCATTAGACTTATATTGACCGGGATATAGACCGTGTTTCGACGCAGTTGCATGCATCATGATCACGGAAAACCATCCGTTTTCCGTGATCATGATGCATGCAACTGCGTCGAAATATCGGGAGCTCGACAAAAATCAAAAAGGTAATCACGGTCTATATCCCGGTCAATATAAGTTCCTCATAAATCCTCGTCGGTTTCTTTTCTTCTGACTTGTGTGCGTAATCGAATGCACAAACGCTCACGATAATATCTCTTTCGTAGCTATCTATCTCTATCGCTCTTGCGTACTGGCGCGACATAGTCAGACTTTCTGCGGCGGCGTTTCGGTGGCGTTACGCGCCCGTACCCGTCACCACACAGGTACATACTGATCTCAATAAATATTGTAATTTAATGTTTATCATAAAAATTTCGGATATATTCGGTCGAGTGGAGGAAGAGAGGGGAGGCCTTCGCCCAACAGTGGGACACTAATGCCGGCTAAAAAAAAAGTTTAACATCGTAATCGACTGCAAGCTTTTTGTATGAAATAAGTTTTGCATCGTCTTACTAACGCCGTGTCTTGCGTGGGCGACGGTCGCGCGACCGTCGCCCATTACGCAAGACACGGCGTAAGTATAGATAGACAAAACAGCCTTTTAAAACGTGCCTGTCGTAGCATTAATGAGTTGTCGAAAGAACTGGTTAAGGTACAGCGAGGCAAATCTCGACTGGGGGAAAATGTAACTGGTCCATTTTATCCATGTTTTACAATGTTTGCATTATTAAATAGTGTCCACCGGTTCAGTGTTCAGTGGATACATGTAGAACTCAATCAACATCATAGCGTAATAATGGAAAACAATGTTAATTTAATTTAAGTATCTTTTTAATTTAAGTACATGTATCATTGTAACCGCTGTTGGCAGACCTTAATAAATAAAATAAAATAAAATAAAAATAAAATAAAAAGTTACAATTGTCCCCAGTCGAGACTTGCCCGCCGTGCCTTATTGATAATATTCAATAATAAAATTCCGAGCTTGAGGCAGTGTTAGCCCCTTTCCGTCGTGTTTTATTTTATTGCCATTCGATTCTAATTTTCTTTTTCCCGCACTTGTGTTGTAATGTATTATTACAGTACAGTGGCGGCTGGCGAAAATTTCTGCTAGGCAACATTGAGAAAAAGAAACCTACCTTAACATTAGGTACTTTACTAGTAATCAATTTTAGGCAAGCCGGTGGGAATCGGCTTGTATGGACCAGCCGCTGCTGTTACAATATTACTTTACTTGTACCTATTCGTCTTACGCCGTGGCTTGCATGGGCGACGGTCGCGCGATGGTCGCGCGACGGCGATGCGACGCATACGAAATCAAACCTTATCGATATGGAAGGACGCGACGGCGACGGTCGCGCGACGCAAGTTGCCCACGCAAGACACGGCGTTAGTACGAATGCCATTATTCGTTTATATAAAGCATTTGCTCATTTGGATTTGCTTTGAATGTTCAAAGCATATTTACCAACAAAACCAGCACATCCTTCACTATTAATATGCAGCAATTTCTACAAAGTTTAAATGTATTTTGCAATATCTGTATACAGCCGGATTTCCATATTGCGGCCATTCGTACCGGTAATCCGTACAAATTGGGCCTGTGGCTGGACTGACGGTAAAATAGTCGGATGCTGGATAGTTGTCTGTAATGTCACAGTATAATACAGTACTATCGTACAGTATGGCCACTCCCGCTCCCCGCTGAAAGTGTCGCCCACCCCCTCTCGGTTACCTCATAGTTACCGCCTATCAAAAACGCGACCAGTCATATCTCACTCATATAAGCATGGTAACTTCAGACAAACGCACCTCTTTTGTTTGTTTAATCTTTGATCGCCTGTCTTTGTCTGAGATGTATGTAATCAAAGACATATGTAACTCCGTATAGACGGATAAAATCTAAAAAAAGTACCTCAAATCCATAGAGAAAAAGGCACGGAGGCCTAGATGGCGTTACACCTTTGGGGAACGCTCGCTAGATGCGCTAATTTTAATATGTGACATTTTCACACAAATCAAGCCAACAATATGGGCCAAATTTTCAAAACTGAGGTTCAAAAGTTTTAAGCTTGTGTCGAGAGATGGCAGTCTATGCACTGTGATTACACATTTTACTTCGACAGTATCTCTCTATAATAAGAAGTATTTGCGACTGTCGAATTTTATTTACGAAAACAGGAAGCATAATTAAATTTTCATCATTTTCTCCTTTCGAGAATCAAAACTACCAACCTTTGGTCCTTTTTAAAATTGAAATATCACAAAGCAGGGATCATAAACCATTGGTTCTGTTTAAAATTTAGTCCGTTTTTTAAATCCGCTCACGTCCCGTCCTGTGTATATTCGTGTGTCCCGGCAGGGGTCGGTTTTACACATGATTTGTTAGAAGAATTGCCTTTTCTCTCCACATCCATCAGATGCCCGCAACCTTTTTGTTGAGAATTTGAATTTTTATTGGGCGAGCTACAATTTGGGGAATGTGAAGAAATTGGAAGATTTTTAAGGGATATAGAATAGGGTAGGATTATGTTGATAATGTTTTTGTTTGTGGTAGAAGAGATTTTTAGTTTTAATTTTGCGCAGAAAATGTAATACCTATGTTACGTATATAGAAAATGCACTTAATCGATTCGATTTTAAGATGTATCGAAAATAAGCTGGCGAAACTTGCAACCAAAAATTTCATTTTAGATACTTGCATTATTTTTGATTTACTAAACCCAGCGTGATCTGCTAAATTCTGAGGATAATCCATACTAAAATCATAAATGACAAAGTGTGTGTGTCTGTTTGTTTGTCCGTCTTTCACGTCAAAACGGAGCGACGAATTGACGTGATTTTTTAAGTGGATATAGTTGAAGGGATGGAAAGTGACATAGGCTACTTTTTGTTTCTTTCTAACGTGAGCGAAGGCGCGGGCAAAAGCTAGTCTAATACAAAAACTGAAAACCATAACAATATTCTTAATTAAGATAAATACTTATAGGTACCTACTCACCTTTAAAATCACCCATCTACAATAGTACATTACGATACAAGTGCGAAAAAAAGGAAGTTCGAAACGAGTGGCGATAAATTAAAACACGACCGAAGTGAGTGTTTTAAATCGACACGAGTTACGAATTTCATTTTCGCACGTGTATCGTACGACGTTTTTCAGTACAGATGAGCCTCCGAAGTTTCGACCTGGCATATAATGAACCACATCTCGAACTAGTGCGTAAAAAAACGACCATCTGTACTGAAATAGTACATTACGATACAAGTGCGTAAAAAAGGAAGTTCGAAACGAGTGGCGATAAATTAAAACACGACCGAAGGGAGTGTTTTAAATCGACACGAGTTACGAATTTCCTTTTTGCACGCGTATCGTACGACGTTTTTCAGTACAGATGACCCTCCGAAGTTTCGACCTGGCATATAATGAACCACTTTTCGAACTAGTGCGTAAAAAAACGACCATCTGTACTGAAAAATATATTAAACAAAATTTATTGCTTTGCAAAATTGCATTTTCAATATCGTTTTATTACTTTTTTTAAACATAGTCGAAGACGCCTTACCGTCAATACGTCACGCGATAAAACGTACCGACTTTTATTATTAAGTTTCCCGCGCAATTTCCCGCCGTTCCCTGCAATATTCCTTTCCCACTGCTCTAGATAACCTCCGAGTATTTATGCAGGAGATGTTTTCAACGTAAAAATCTAATAGGCTAAGAGCTGCCGCCGGAAAATGGTTTATAATTGTGGCAGGGGAAATTGGACACAATCATTTGGACATCTAGCGAACTCTTTGATCTAGACATAAGGATATTTAGATTTAGACGTAACGACGGACGCTGTTTTTGTTAATAAATGCGGTAGATCTTAGGACGGATGCTGTTTTTTTTTCAGTAAAAGTATCGTTTGTTGGGATGATTTCATAAAAAATTTCCAAATTTAAAAAAATCTCAAAATTTTCGAAAAAAAAAACAAAAATTCGTAACTAGAAAACTACAAAAATCCTCTGGTGGGGTTATAATGGGGTATATTCTGATATGAGTAGCCCATTATGTGAGGAATCTAAAAAAAATGCTTTAGACCACTTTAAACCTTTATAATTATATGTCTTTCTTACTACATAGAGTGCCATTCAATTGAATGCGATTAGATTACTTAGTTGAAATAGCAAAAATCGTAGAATGTTTAAGAATAGATTCCTACTTAATTTAGAAAATCATTGCGTTTAGCCAGAGATATATTTAAACTTTTACTAGAATAGCAAAATAGTATAGGTACTTGTCCTACCATCATCAATTGTGTGTTCATGTATTAATTCGTGAATAATGTTATTGAATGTGCATAAAACAATACTTATAATGTAATTCCATTTATAAAATGTATTTGTATAGTATTTAGTTGTTTGTTATCCCTTGAAAATAATAAAATAAATAAGTAAACCGCCAGTCTGGCTTGTTTCTCTGTACCTTATTATTTTTTCTAGTCTAGCTCTCAGTCTATAACGGAAGAAGCTAGAAAATGATGTAGAAAAGTATAAAAAAGACTGAATGACGCGGTATTTAATGAGCTTAACATTATGAGACCCAGTCTAGATTATACGGAGGAGATTAATAAATAGTTCAATAAAGATCGTTCTCTGTAATAAACCTTATTTTAACCGTTTTGATTAATTAAATAAAGCACGTTGCAGAAGGTTACACAGCCAGCGTAACATGCTTACGAAATTATCACTTATGGGCCATTCACAGGAGGAATATAACATTAATCAAATCATTAATCATCTACTATCAGTAGTTACAATCCGTACAAAAACTCTTATAACCTAAAAAGTGAAGTGCCGCCAAATCTGACGTTTACCGTTGACATTCGTTAAGCCCATGCACAGATGAGCTACGATCAGTATAAGGCTATATATACAGAATGTTATTCATTGTGATGCTTACAGCTTCGGCCGTCCTTATTATAAAGTGAGCCCTCTCACTAAACATATTCACCTCAATAACAGTGGTAACAAACGTACGGGTACCTATCTACGCTTAATGTCAACATTCATTACTACAGTATAACACATATACAAAATCTTAAATTCTTTCGTAACCTTATTACAGTTATTAAATATACAAGAGCTATCAGTTTAACACATATAAAATCATCAGCCTTTTAATCTCATAAAATCACAAATCAAGATCACTTTTAATCTGCAGTTACCTATCTTTCATTAATATATTAAGGAACTTAAATCATGCTCTTCTAGACAGTTTATGAGTAAGTAAAAATCAACATCAATACAGCCTGTCCTAATGCCTGCTCTAAACCTATGCATAACTTTTTTTTGTAATATTCAACATATTTATAAACACTTGCATTACCAACATCAAGTAGCTGTAACAGCTTGCATTTCGTTGAAGTTTTCCAATCTAGCAACTAATTTACAATCATAGACTGCTCCAAGCAATTAATACAAGTAGGTATAAACGACCATTAACAACTGCAGCCTGTCTTCAAGGCCTACTCAACATTCTGGCAAATTAGATCATTATATTCAATGCGTGTCTTGATCAATCGCAACCCTCGGTCTTTCACAGCTTTCAGGAACTGTTCTTATCACATTAACAAAGTATATATATAAATAATAATCTCAGTCCGCTTTCAAAGGTCAGTTCTAAACATATTAACGAATTATGTATCATTAACAATGCCATAGGCAGTTTGAATTTTGTACATAATATAAAGTGATTAACACTCTCAGTTTGTCCACAAAAGTTCTAATCATATGAACAAAGTATTATCATTAACTATCTCAGTCTGTTTACAATACTTGTTTTATAACCAGTATGATTATCCATTTTATCAAAGTATATAAAACATCATTATCAATCTCTGCCTACTAGGCTGGTTATTTAAGTATTGACTAAGTATAATATAGCGCATGTGGGTAGCGCATTGGGTGAGTGGGCTGTTCGCTATTCCAGCGGGGCCAGACCGGACAACCTCGGAGCTCAGAGATCGTGGGATGACCTTCTGTGCCGTCAGGCATACGAACAGTTGCTGGAGAGCGCATCGGGGGTTGAGTTGGCTCGGTTAAAGGCGGCAGTAGCGCCCGAGTCGGGGGCCTGGCTACACGCCTTGCCATCATCGCACTTGGGTACGTTGTTGGATAACGACTCCTTGAGGATTGGTGCTGCGTTAAGGCTCGGGTGTACTGTGTGTGAGCCTCATCCATGTGTCTGTGGTGTAACGGTGGAGGCAAATGGGCACCATGGGCTGAGTTGTGCGCGGTGTGCTGGTAGGTTTCCTCGACATCATGCGATTAATGATATCGTTCGCAGGGCGATGGTGTCGGCGAGCCTGCCGTGCGTGTTGGAGCCCCAGGGCCTTAGTCGTACGGATGGAAAGAGGCCTGACGGTCTCACTCTCGTTCCGTGGGCTAAAGGTCGTAGTCTGTTGTGGGATGCTACGTGTGTGAGCACGTTTGCTCCATCACATCTGGCACAGACTACGCGTGCGGCGGGCGGGGCGGCGGAGTACGCGGCAAGGCAAAAGCATACCAAGTACTCGAACTTGAAGCCGGTGTACGATTTTGTCCCTGTTGCGGTTGAGTCGGCTGGTCCCTGGTGCGCCGAAGCCAAGGATTTTGTGAAGGCCCTGGGTAGACGCTTGCGGGATAGGGGTTGCGATCCTAGATCGGGTTCGTACCTGGTACAACGTATATCGTTGGCTATACAGCGCGGCAACGCGGCTGGTATTTTGGGGACGTTTGTTCCGGGTACTGACCGGGTTGGGATATAAGGTTTTTATTAAGGGTATTGTGTTTGCCTTTTTTTTTTTGTGTGCTTGAGTTTTGACGATGCGTGTTGCGGATAATGTATGTTATGGTAATGTTTTATTTTGACGAAACCTTAGGTGGATGGACACTCTGTTATATGACGAAGCCTGCGCTGTGGATCTAAATGTATGTATTTTTTAGTATAATATATCATTAATAGTCACATTCAGCTTACAAAGTCAATTCTAATCATATTATCGAGGTTTTTATATTATATCATTAACTATCTCAGTCTGCCTTCAAGGCCGGTTCCAAAGTATAACATATTAGCAAAAGTATATTTTCTAATTAACATCACAGTCTGCCTACTAGACTAGGCCTGCTCTTATCATATTAATAAAGTATATTATATCACTAATAATCAGTCTGCTTACAAGCCTGTTCTAATTATATTAACAAAGTATATATCATTAACAGTCAACCTAAAGGCCTGTTCTGAACATATTAATAAGAGATATTATGCCATAAACATCCGCAGTCTGCCTTTAAGGCCTGCTCTTTTCATCAACAAAATATAATTTGTTATGGCCCGTTCTTGACTAATCAAGGCGGTCTGCCAATCAATCAATTAAATTATGGCCTGCTCTAGACTGGTGTGGCCTAGACAGTCTGCCATATCGGCCTGCTCTAGAATGTCAAGATGGTATTATAGCCTGTTCTAGACAGTCTGCCTTCACGGCCTGCTCTAGAATGTCAGGCTACTACCCAAACCTGTTCCAGACAGTCTGCTCCTTCATTCAACCTAATCAATCAATATAATTTTATAATTTGGTATGGCCTGCTCTAGACTGGTGTGGTCTAGACAGTCTGCCATAACGGCCTGCTCTAGAATGCCAAACTGGTATCATAGCCTGTTCTAGACAGTCTGCCTTCACGGCCTGCTCTAGAATGTTAGGCCCAACCCAGTCAGGACCTGTTCCAGACAGTCTGCTCCTTCATTCATCATAATCAATCAATCAAAAGGTATTAACCTTTTCAATCTTATATGTTTGTTATGGCAAATAATATCATCATCAACAATCAGGGCCTGCCTCAGACAGTCTGCCTTTAAGGCCTGTTCTGAGCAGTTTTCCAACATAAATTTACCTACCTATCAATATTTTGTTTAAAATTTGATTCACGCAACAAGCTTACATTACAAGAATCTTCGAATCGACATAAGTCACAATCTATACATAGCTTTGTTTGTTTTACCTACTATCATGGCCTGGTCTAGACTACACACTGCCATAACTCGGCACTCAATTAAGATTTTACAATATGTATATAAAGACTAGTATAGTCGTGCCAGCTATTAATCTTATAACATTGAATCTCGACACTCTCAATCAATGCACATATAGAGAGATTCGCTTCCTTATCGTGTAAGTACACGGCACTGCAGTACGGCGACTCTGCGACCCTGATCACCAGCAGCTTGGCACTCGGTCCGCTGGCAGTGGCTCCACCATCTATCAGATTTAACCTTCTTTACATCAGTGTGCTCTTGCAGCGAGGCTCTTCCAAATCATCAATTTCATCCGATCAGCCATATTACCAGCGTTGGAACATAAAACAAATAGAAACACATTATACTATTGTCAGTACCTAATTCTCGTTCTAGCCACAGACGTTAAAAATTCGATCAGACACAGTCGATCATCATCATCATAATTCGTCTAGGTATAAGATTATTACCATCATTATAATCCATCATCGATTTTATCTGGTTATTAACCCTGTTATATACATCGAAACAAACTTTCAGTCAACATAGAAAAGCATAGAAAAATCACCCTCAAGAGACCTGCTACTTATTGAGTATAGTACCTTAAAACCTAAAATTATCAGTATTGAAATTGAATCAGTAATCAGACGTCATGGACATCAGTCTCAGTAGATACTCTCAGTATTTTAATCAAAGATTCATATCATTAATTTAATACAATGACATTCATACTAATTTCATTTATCAACCTTGAATATATTTAAAAAATTAAGTATTATATTCACAATTTCCGTTACTTTTAACGCCTTAATTGCCAAATTGGCTTCGTAATTGCAGTTTCACGTGCTCTGCCTACCCCATTTTGAAATACAAACATGGCGTTATGTAAGTTTATCAGTAAATATTAATTAAATGCAACATCCCTGGGAATATTTTGGGTAGCTATTGAAATCTTGTAGCTATTAGTAACCTTTAATGAAACAAAACTTCTTAGGTACCTATACAAATATTCAATGAACTTTCCTACGTATTACATTCTCTTTCTCTTGCAGTTTTATAACGTTAATTGTTTATTAACCCGCAGATTCATAATGGCAATAATCAACTACTTATTGGAATCGGAAATTTCAGAAACATCTCTTCAACCTCTGGCTCTGCAGCGACTCACGAGGGCGCAACAAACAACATTATTCAGACAAAATCAAAATGAACCTCTGAAGTCTTTGGCCGGAGCCGAAAACGCTATTTGCATACCAGCCATATTATTTAGAATAAGTTCAGTTACTTATATCTTATTCATTTCTTCTTTTTGTTACATTGGTACAGCCGTCGAGCTCTATTTGGATATAAACAGCACTCTTCTAAATAAAATGTAACCTTCAATTTTGTATTCGTTGGTTACCTTAATACGATTAAATTTACCTACTTATTTCTGGTCATCACTGAGTCTCCATCATACAATAATTAATTACACCAAATATTATGATCAAAAGTTGATTTCATGATGCTTTATGAAAAATTAAACCAACTCCAAATTCCTCCCTTTCTGGCTTATTTCGCAAGGTTTCTTTATATTAAAATGTCATTTACCGTTAACCACATAAGTACATTTAAGTCACTCTGGAAACTCTAGATTTTACCTTTTTTTGTATCATTGGACTAGGTACTAAGCCACCAAAGACAATGTACGGCATATCGACACCACACAATAAAATCACTGCAACAATCATCTGCTATGATGCTGTGGCCAATGATGTATCAATACAACAGGAATCCGAAAAAATAAATGTATTAATACCAAAACTTGGTAGTACCTAAACAATTTGAAGTAGATACTTCTATTTACCATTGTTACTTTTTTTTAAAGTCCATTTTCAATGATAATTGAATAAAAAAAAGTTCTGCTGGTATTTCAAACAAGCATGGTTTTTTGATATTTAATTTAAATTACTTATATAACTTGATTTTTTTTTAAATTTTAATAAGTAGGTACCTACAGGTCACCTGCTTTTACCTTTACTAGGCACTGTATACCTTGAACTGGCTTGTAATTTTTACCTTTACTAGGCACTTGCAATTTTAAATATAGTGACCTAAATGTTACGACCTGGTAGTTGTGTTTACTTAAAATACATCAATAATTACTCTGTCTATTAACCTGAATCTACCATACTATAAATTATTTGTGTTCTTTTCTAGAATAATTCCATAGAATTACTGACTCTCTAACATGTTGGTAGTGGGGAAAAGTAATGTGCACACTCAATCCCTTAAAACAAAAACTAAAAAAAAGAACCGGGTTATCACTAAACCTTTTATACTTACATACATATTTGATCATCAACATAGATAAATATCACATGGTAATATTCAAAGGCATACTTTCGTGATGTACATTGTACAGTACCAAAATTCGAAATGGAATCAGAGGCCAATTGTCCTGGATGAAAATGATGATGCTTTGAAATTGTAACCTTTGTTTTCGGAGTAACCTTTTAGAAATTTAGTGTTAAAAGATAGTGACACCATGAAATGGTTGTGTGTCTCTTTTACACTCATGTACTGTTTATATCATTAGTAACATTACTTAACTACCTTTGTATGTAACCCCGTGATTAATCATGCCAGTTATCCATATCAGTCGGTCACAAAAATCATTAGAGAATCAATGAAGAATTTGAAGTAATTAATAATATCCATAATTGAGGAGTAATCAATTCAGGAAAACCCATTATATCTTTATATTGCATAAATATTACTCATAGGTACTTTCACAAAATTCAGGCTTGATAGTATAAGCGGACCTTTGATTACCTTACTACACAATAGGTAATAGTCTGGAATAGAGATCTGATTCACTCTACCAGTTTTAATATGTCACTACCAGTACCGCTACACATTTGGAATTCTTATCATCTGTGATTTTATTTATTCACTTTTTTACTTGCCTACTCTCCTTAAATTATTAAATAAAGCATTCAACATCAACTATGTACATTGTAGTATTCATATAATACACAAATTCATAATATACAAATATTGCGCTACGGAATCAAAACTAATTTCTTTGTACCTTATACCTCAAATAACTGATACATATATTTTATATATAATTATGTACATGAACTATCTATTGAGCTATGTATTCTGATTTATGAACCACAGTTTATATATTCTATGACCTGTGACCTGTGTGCCGCTTGGTAAAAATCTCTTTATATTGAAACCCGACATAGCCTGCTAACAATTTAATTTAGCATGCTACTGCTTGAAGCTCTTTTCTCATTTTACATAATAGCTAAAACTTTGGATTGTTAATCTATATCATTATCTTTGTTATATTTCATCATACATATATATAGGTACTATATAACCAATGTGTCTGAACAAAAAAAAACTTTTCAGTACTTTTCAGTAAACCATCCAAAAGAATAAGTATACATTCAACTTACATGTGTTAATCAGTTTTCTCTGAGTACCTGCACTGCACCAGAATACTGTGTATTCTGTCCAATGCCATTCTTACCATCTAGCATTTCATATCCTTATCAACATGTTCAAGGCTTGTGCTGATGACATAGTTAGTTTCACCAAAGAGCTAATGCTTCAACCCTTAAGTTACCTCTCATCATACATCAGCTGTTTGATTCCTTGAGTTGTTCCTTTGTGTATGGCAGCTTCTCATCTCACAGCCCAAAAACAAACAATACAAAAGAAATGGTTAATAATTTGATCAACTGAAAACAAAGTTATGCTAGATGCACCAAACAAAAACCTTTTGGTTTTAAGTAAACAAAACGATCTGTCTTTTGCTCCTCTTATCGAACAAGTTAATGAAATCTTGTATCATTTATACACATATTTTCTGTAGTTTCTATTATCAAATCAACTTTTAGAAGGCCAAGTGACGTTTACGCACCTTGTGGACATTAGATCCTTTATCCAACTTCTGAGATGTGAGCCAAGCCAAGGCTCAAGAGCTCAGTCACAGGGTTCCATCATTTAATCTATTGCTTCCAGTTTCATGTGAGGGCATGTCCGTGGCCCTCGAACTCCGGTATGGGGGTTTATCATTTAAACCACTGCTTCCAGCTACATTCGCTTTATTACATTGATTGCTTCAATTACAGTGTCAAATAATAATCAGGAATATAACATTAATCAAATCATTAATCATCTACTATCAGTAGTTACAATCCGTACAAAAACTCTTATAACCTAAAAAGTGAAGTGCCGCCAAATCTGACGTTTACCGTTGACATTCGTTAAGCCCATGCACAGATGAGCTACGATCAGTATAAGGCTATATATACAGAATGTTATTCATTGTGATGCTTACAATAGGTATTTAAAAATGAAGAAGGGTTTACTAAGATCGTTTTTTGATAATATTAATAGTTTTAGAAATAATCGCTTCTAAAGGAAAAAAAAGTGCGTCCCCCCCCCTCTAACTTTTGAACCCTATGTTCAAAAAATATGAAAAAAATCACAATAGTAGAACATTATAAAAACTTTCTAGGAAAATTGTTTTGAACTTGATAGGTTCAGTAGTTTTTGAGAAAAATACGGAAAACTACGGAACCCTACACTGAGCGTGGCCCGACACGCTCTTGGCCGGTTTTTTTCAAAGTTGTCCACCCTTTGTAACAAGGGTATTTTTTACGCGATTCACTCAGAATCGCGAGGTCTTTCGATCCTGATGGGAGAAAAAAAATGTTCAAGTATTCCATACATATTTCAGACCTTCCATTCCGGTACCGCCATAAAAAATTATAAAAAAATGGTAACGGAATGGGAAAAAACCTTACAATACAATACAATACAATGTGTCAGTGTGAAAGTGACATATATTATGTCTTATCTTATCCACGTGGATAAGCGATAAAATTGGAAGCATAATACGCGGTACTAGAATTATTATAAGAGTTTTGAATGATTCACGGTTATTTTCATTAGACTTATACGCGCGCGAAGGAGGGTAGATCGCGCGCTGTCTATGCAACTTTAACATCCACCCGCCTTCGTCAGTTTTCCGTGATCATGATGCATGCAACTGCGTCGAAATATCGGGAGCTCGACAAAAATCAAAAAGGTAATCACGGTCTATATCCCGGTCAATATAAGTCTAGAATTATTATAATCTCCGAGGGGGGTAGCGTCTCATTAAACTCATTTAAACGTGTGTTATGAAGGTTTTAAATTCAAAACCTTGAGGAAATTGGTATTGATTTAAAACATTTCCTTCGGTCGTGTTTTAATTTATCGCCACTCGTTTCGATCTTCCTTCTTACGCACTTGTATTTTAATGTACTGTTTCAAACATTAAACGTTTTATTTCATTGCACCATCTAATTGGCTCATAACAAAAACTTGCCGTATTACCCACATATGTATAAAATGACTTGATTAATGAAATGTCTCATGAAGTCGTTAGTTTTAAACTTAATGAAAGTCTCATCAAACCAATGACGTTATTTAGTTCCACCGAACCGCGCCAAACAAATGGGGCCGATTTTTCGAGTAATTCTTAGTTGGTTTTCGTTAATCCTTACAAATTGGATCTGGAGGAGTTAGTCGAGCTGATAAGGGGTAGGGATTGATGTAGTCGAAACTGTGGAGACGTGGTACAAAGGATTAGTGGAGGTTTAGGATTAGTTCAGGGCGTTGATGTAGTGAAAACATTCATTTAATTATTTTAACTTTATTGCAAAATTGAAAAAAATTATGAATGGCGGAATTAATGCCTTAAGGCATTCTCTACCAGTCAACCATAGGGTAAAACAGAAATTCTAGAATGTGGGTGCAGTGAGTTTGGAGAACATGACAACTATAAGCAATTTACGACATGACAACTACTAACAATATTATTTACAATCAATATAATACATATATGTATAATACGTTCATATCATTAGTATCATTACCTACAAATATACTCAAATATTTAAAAAAAAACATGAGCGCTTTGCTCAAATATGCATCCTGTTTTAATTGATTTCCGTTAACTTTAAGGGAACGTTCTCTACATACATATAAAATTAATTTCGTGTACATATTACAATTAATTTCTTTAAGAAACTAGTTCCTTATCTCTTGTTTATATTCAAATTACAATAGATAACTAAAATACAAAATTATTAACCGAAACATTCTCAGTTGATGCTCATGAGAAGATCAGCGCTGGTCACCAGCAACACGCTGAGATGAGGCCATTTCGTGGCACTTCATTCCTTTCTGTTTGTGTTGTAATATCTAGTTAGTCTGGTCTGTGTTCACGAATAAATGATATTCTATTATATTCTAAATTGATCAGTTGAAATTATGTACGAATTGCCTTATACTTATGAAATCTTTGAGTGAATAGTATTTTATGCAACTGGTGGTTAAAAGAGATCAAAAAACCGGCCAAGAGCGTGTCAGGCCACGCTCAGTGTAGGGTTCCGTAGTTTTCCGTATTTTTCTCAAAAACTACTGAACCTATCAAGTTCAAAACAATTTTCCTAGAAAGTATTTATAAAGTTCTACTTTTGTGATTTTTTTCATATTTATTAAACATATGGTTCAATAGTTAGAGGGGGGGGGGGGGGCGCACTTTTTTTTCCTTTAGGAGCGATTATTTCCGAAAATATTAATATTACCAAAAAAACGATCTTAGTAAACCCTTATTTATTTTTTAATACCTATCCAACAATATATCACACGTTGGGGTTGAAATGAAAAAAAATATCAGCCCCCACTTTACATGTAGGGGGGGTACCCTAATAAATCATTTTTTTCCATTTTTTATTTTTGCACTTTGTTGGCGTGATTCATATACATATTGGTACCAAATTTCAGCTTTCTAGTGCTAACGGTTACTGAGATTATCCGCGGACGGACGGACGGACGGACGGACGGACAGACAGACATGGCGAAACTATAAGGGTTCCTAGTTGACTACGGAACCCTAAAAAGGTGAGTGGCGTGGGTAACAATAAAGACGCCACGAGCATTTTTTGACTCAGTTAAACACCGTTGCATACAATATTTTTTCTACGATCAAGCACTTACTTTGAAAGAAAATTATAAATTCAACAAATACCTAATTTCAGTCATCTTAGTTATCTAGTGGACCTACCATTTTGAATTATGCAGTTTGAGTGCAAACATGAAAATAAAACTGTCTATGGTATGGTTCTCTGAAGCCTGGCCACTAAGACGAATCGAGCAGAGTTGAATCGAGTTCTCATACATTTGAATGCGATTCGATGCGTCGCCAATGAACGCAGCAGAAAACGAACGAGACTCGACTCTGCGAATGCGAGGCTTTATCTGACATTCTAAGGTTTGTCCTGTCATCTTTTATGTAGGGTTTTAAAGTTCTCTGCACGACCTTGTAACTCAAGAATAACAGTACGGGCTCAGTATAATAAAGAGTACTATCATACAGTATGGCAACTGCCGCTCCCCGCTGAAAGTGCCGCCCACCCCCTCTCGATTACCTCACAGTTACCGCCTGTCAAAAACGCGAACGGTCGACCTGTCTTATCTCACTCATACAAGCATGGTACGCGTTCACCTACACGAGCTTAGGCTGTGTGCTAGGAACGCGCCTCTTTCATATATTTGATCGCCAGTGTCCGAGGTGTGGTACGGGAGTAGAAAAAGTAATATTGAACACCTCGTTTCCATCTTTAATTGGTCCTAAATTAATTTGATATCATTATTCTGTGTTCTTTTAGTCGTTTTTGTTTCGACAATACAGTTATAAATATATCAGTTTACACCAAAATTACGACAGAATTTTTGTCGGAATTTGAGAAGTGAAAGACATTTTTTGTCCTTCTTTCAATATATATTACTTTCAAACAAGACCCAGAGGTTGGATTCCAAAGGGGACCTAGAAAATTAATTGCCATTATGTGAACAGACCGTTTTTCTTTGATCTTTGTTCATTTATAACTCAAATAACCTTTGCCCGGTAGGGTTCGCAATGATTTAACATTTGTTTGGACTTTATTTTAAAATGTTGAGAAGTGGAGACTATTTACATACATACAATCACGCCTGTATCCCATAAAAGGGTAGGCAGAACACATGAAACTACAAAAGCTTCAGTGCCACTCTTGGCAAATAAGGGGTTGAAAGAAAACGAAACTGTGACATTGCAGTGACAGGTTGCCAGCCTCTCGCCTACGCCACAACTATTTACTCTTAAAAAACCAGCTAAAACTATTTATTCTTAAAAAATCAGGGAAATAAAAAGTCAAAAGAGACAAATCTAATATTAGAAATTAGTATTTAGGTATAACTCTTTTCTCTGCTCATGTTTCACTTTGTTCACCTTTTTAACCCCCGGCGCAAAACGACGGGGTGTTATAAGTTTCACGTGCCTGTCTGTCTGTCTGTCTCTGTGTGTGTCTGTCTGTGGCATCGTAGCTCCCGAACGGATGAACCGACTTTAGATTTAGTTTTTTTTTGTTTGAAAGCTGAGTTAGTCGGGAGTGTTCTTAGCCATCAATTCAGATTCGTTTATTTTGAGATTGTGACAAGTTGATAATTAACTTGATCACTAAGACAAATTTAATAAAATTTCCCTCTTTCACAAAATAAGGAATGTTCAATTTACTAAGCGGACACACTAAAACGTATTTAAAATTTGTAATTTAAAAACAATTGATAAACAGTTGACGGTGACGACATTAGAAAAGCTATCAACGTCGATCGCTACATAGTTATTCTTCCATAGTTAATTATATTTCACGATGCAGCGTATTACTTTACCTGCCTAGTTATACTCTCACTAAACATTCTGTATACTTATAACATGTAAAATGGTGCAATAAAGAATATTTACTTACTTACTTACTTTGAACGATCGCAAAGCAATCTTGCACAAATGGTGTACTGGAAAGTGTTATTTGCAAAAAATCGCAAATATGTACCATTTTTCAAAATCAACGGTGTTCCAAATCGCTACAAAATTTGAAGAGCATCATAAGCTTGAGGATTTACCGAAATCTAGGCGTAGAAGCGGTCCGGCAAATCCTCAAGTCGAGGATAAAGTTAGGCAGTTGTTAAAATCGTAAAATTATCTATCGGTTCACCAAATTGTAAAAAAAGTTGGCATTCGCGTAGGTACTGTTCAAAATATAAAAAAATAAATAATATAAAGACTTATAAGAAGCAGAAAATGCAGAAGAGAAGTGCGGATAACAAATTGCGATCCAAAAAATGGTGCGGAAAATTGTGTAAAATGTTGCTAAAGAATAAATCTCGTTGCATTTTAATGAACGACAAAACGTACGTAAAATTTGACTGTAGTACATTACCGGGACCCCAGTCCCTCAATGACGTCGTAGGAGAGTATGTGCTAGATGAGGAGAAAACCATAAAAATGGATAAATTCGGGAAAAAAGTACTAGTTTAGCAGGCAATCTGTTCCTGTTGCTTTAAGAGTGTATCGAATTTTGCTACTGGTACTATTGGTGGCGAAATTTACAGAAAATAATGCATTCAAATACGATTTTTTGTCATCTATCCGATACATTATATCTCTCCTTTGTTTGGGCCTGATTTAGCAAGTGCTCACTATGCTGGTCAGACAGTTGAGCTACTAAAACCAAAAAACATGGAATTTGTTCAAAAAGAAGCCTATCACCAAATTGTCCAGATCTCTGACCTATCGAGCGGTACTGGACCTTTGTTGAGACATACTTACGAAAGAATGTCTGAGAAGATATATTTCTTGATGAATTCAAACAAATGTGTTCTGCAACTTGCCGAAAAGTAACAAGAAGTGATGTGCAGACACTCATGCGTCGTATCCATATAAAAGTCCGAAATTTTTACCGATGTACTTAATTAAGTTCTTTTTAGGGTTCCGTAGCCAAAATGGCAAAAACGGAACCCTTATAGTTTCGTCATGTCCGTCTGTCCGTCTGTCCGTCTGTCCGTCTGTCCGTCTGTCACAGCCGATTTACTCGGAAACTATAAGTACTACAGTGATGAAATTTGATGGGAATATGTGTTGTATGAACCGCTACAAAATTATGACACTAAATAGTAAAAAAAGAATTGGGGTGGGGCCCCCATACATGTAACTGAGGGATGAAAATTTTTTTTTTCGATGTACATACCCGTGTGGGGTATCAATGGAAAGGTCTTTTAAAATGATATAAAGTTTTCTAAAAAACATTTTTCTTAAAGTGAACGGTTTTTGAGATATCAGCTCTCAAAGTCGTAAAAAGTATGTCCCCCCCCCTCTATTTTTATAACTACGGGGTATAAAATTCTAAAAAAAATAGAGGTGATGCATGCTAATTAACTCTTTCAACGATTTTTGGTTTGATCAAAGTATCTCTTATAGTTTTTGAGATAGGTTGATTTAACTGTAATTTTTATTTGCTGCTACGGAACCCTTTGTGCGCGAGCCCGACTCGCACTTGGCCGGTTTTTTCATATTAAATATGATCTATTACGTTTGTTGTTGTTTTAATAACATTCAGCTGAATAAGATGATCCAGAAAAAAAATGCTTTTTTAAGTGTCCGCTTAGTAAATTGAACAGTCCTTAATTAAGAATAATTTAAAGAATTTGCCGACGGGTCTGGCCTAACTTATTGTGACCCAGATGCCGATGCTAAGCCGCGGTTCTGGGTTGAAATCCCGGTAAGGGCATTTATTTGTGTGATGAGCACAGATATTTGTTCCCTGAGTCATGAATGTTTTCTATGTACATATTATACTTATTTGTATATTACGAGCATAATAGGGCAAATTTTTTTTTTGTTGTATGGTACCAAATTTGGCATGTCCTACCTCTTTTGACAAAGATTGCACAAATTCTATATCACTTTTTTTACAGGAGTTTGATATTTATGTATAAATAAATAAATTGTCTTTCAGAAATTATCAGTTTTGAATGAATATTAGTCATATTTTTAATAAAAACTTCTGTTTGAAGTCAACAAAAGTGTTGTTTTTCCCATGTCCTACCAAGAAGTACTTATGTTTCATATGCGTTAAAATATTATTTTTGTATCATAACAATATGTTTTTATTTATTTAAATGTTTCTTTGTACATTAATTTCTAATTTAAATAACGCTTTATCTATCATAAATAGTTTTAGAATACTAAAAAATCATTTCAAACATAAACCACAAAAAGTAGCTCTGTGGAAAATCCTGCTGAGTTACGGATAAATTTTGTCAATATTTACTTATTTTACTACTAAAGTGGTAGGTTATTTTTTATTCTGGCAACATTATAATGTCTTGCCGTGTACGTCATATTGGTTATTTGTTGTCAGTCGCACGCCACAACTCGTGAAGGAAGGATTTGTTCGAGCGTGTTTTAGAGGTCCGTTTCTGAGTTCCACATAGTGACTACGTTTTCGAAGGTATCTTGTATATTTGATTAAGAAACTACCCGTCCATATTACTAGTTAGTTTATCTATTTTAATAATATATAACGTTTATGGGAAGAGTTTGTATAATTTAATTTACAACCAGAATTTTGTTTCTCAAAGGCGTAACCGTTACGTTCCATTGAGAAATATTGTTTCTCAGTGGATTAAAAAGTAACTCAGTGGAACGATAAAGCCGCGTTATAAGTACACATTTATATTTTCACATCATATACATGAAAAAAAATATCGTCACTTTTTTATATGGAAGTTTAATTATTTTCATGAATGTGATGCAATATACAAAGGAAACAAATTTCTAAATTAAGGACCTCAATTTTCATACGTGAGGCGTAAAATAAGTCGAAAAAGTAAATATATTTGAAGACACTGAATATGTACACTTTTACTGAAAAAGGCTCAGTTAATCAATTTATTTTTTATTTGAGATATTAACATCCACGTAAAAACAATTTGCTTAATTGTTTGACGTAGTTAAATTAGCTCCATGTTAATCGCACCCTTAGTTTTATGTTACGTTCCACTGAGAAATTGTCCTAGCAATTTCTTAGACGTAAATTTAAATTTTTATAAGATTTTGTTAGCCTTACCTACCTACGAGTATGATATTATATAAATCTAACATCTTCTTTACATTTAATAGGAGTTTATAGTTAATTTTTCAACAGATTTTTATGTTTTTACGAAAAATTTTTGAAGTTTTTTGACCACAATGTCACTCAGTGGATATGTAAAAGTGATTTTTAGAGGGTTCTTTTGTGTTTATTCTACTGTTTTTTTTTAATTTGTGTTCATTTTGATAAGATTTCTAATATCAATAAAAGATTTCACATATAGACGTCTTTTTTTGTTATTTTTATACATTAGTAAGTTTGTAACTCAGTGGATCACCAAGCTCCAGAAACACCGATTAAAGTTCATTTTTTTTTTCAGTTCTTACAAAAATGCTATTAATTTCATTGAATTTTATGTAGATGAATGACTAATGAACACGAAAAAACAATTGTTATCATTCAAACTAACAATATTTATAAAAACACAAGTTTTTCAAAACGCTACAACAAAATAAAAATCCGCCCAATAAGTAATAATTATACGCGGATCCACTGTAGCCCCAATACAGGATCTTAAGCTTCTGTCTCGCATCACACTCGAAGTCTAGTAACTGTTTAATTTATGCACTCCTCGTTCCAACTTCGTCCGTGATTTCGAATAATAATTAGTACATAAATTACAAGAATAGCGAAAGATTTTCTATAAATCTGAAGGCATTATTAATAAGACTCTTAAGTAAGTTAGATTAGACTTGAAATAAATGTCATATACAAAGAAAAGGTGACCAAGGTCTCCAAGTGTCCCTACCTGGAATCGAACCACCGTCCTCCGTTGACCGGACCTATGCCTAAGCCGCTCGGCTTAGGAGGGTAGGATGGTCGAAAAGTCCTAGTATATGACAATTCCGAAGGCTCGTGGCGCCGTCTGCCATCGCTCAACAAAGGCGCGGGTTCGATTTCAGCTCGGGACACTACTGGAGGCCTTGGTCACTTTTTCTTTGTACATGACATTTATTTCAAGTTTATAGTAGAAAGATAATAGTGTGACTAATGAAAAAATACAAATTAAAATATTTTATATGAAAATTTGTTCTTAAAGTTAGATTAGATTAAAGAAGTTAACTAGAGATCAATTAAAATTAATTTATTTTGTTTGTTTGTTTATTTAAGGTCATTCTTACACAGATTGACTGAGGCCCACGGTAAGCTCAAGAAGGCTTGTGTTGTGGGTACTCAGACAACGATATATATAATATATAAATACTTATATACATAGAAGACATCCATGACTCAGGAACAAATAACTGTGCTAATCACACAAATAAATGCCCTTACCGGGATTCGAACCCGGGACCGCGGCGCAGCAATTTATCATAAAAACTTTTGTTTTATATTGGCACTATGCTAAATAGAATCAATTGATTTCATAAATTGCATATTAATTATATTTTCAATCTGAAGAACTCATTATAATCAGATTTTTTTCATTATAATCAGATTAATAATTTCTCAGGAATACTTACCTACTTAACTTCTAACCGCAGGTTCACTTTAGACACCCTTACCAAAAGTAATACTCTACGATAATACCATCTCTTTCTCGCTTGCCTACTAGTCTTGCAGAGTGAAAGAGATAGCATACAAATGACCCCGAATATCAAGTGCCCGCAAAATTTGCGTAACGGCGCCCTTCATTATCGTTGTACGGTTTGGAAATTAATGGAGGATGTCACATCGGATGCGTGAGTGGACGAATATATAGTTGCATAGCGCTGTCTTTTCATACACCGAAGCATCAGCGCGATAGACCAGAGAGGAAAAAGGGTGATTTTTGAATACGGTTTAAAAATAAATTATTTTGTTATTATTAGGTTTCCCTGAGGGTCGACAGGGTGAATGGAGTTCTCCAAAAAAAGAGTGTACAGATTACCAAAATGGTCGGCAACGCGCAAGTGACTCCTCTGAAGTTGCACGCGTCCATAGGTGAGACTACTTACCATCAGGCGGGCTGTAAAATGCTTGTTTGCCACCATCTTGTATAAAAAAAAACAAATGACTTATTTTTTAACACTGAATTAAATGTCCCATAAAACGCTATATCGAATGCGATAGAAACTAAACTAGAAAACAAATTAACAAACAATCCAAGCAAAACTGTGACGTTTAAATGTACGAAAGTTGTAAGTTAAGACTGAACGCTCTCAACTTTCCCAATAACAAGGGAAATAGTTCCAATGCAATGCACCAGGCAAATGCTAGGTAGGGGACATTATCGATAAACATGTTATCGATAAAATAAAATTTGTTTTCACCACCATTCAGTTCCATTTGAAATACCACCAAAAGTTGTAAGACTGAACGCTCTCAACTTTGCCAATAACAAGGGAAATAGTTCCAGTGCACCAGGAAAATGCGAGGAGGGGATACACTATCGATAAACTTGTTATCGATAAAATAAAATATAATTTCACCACCATTTAGTTCCATTTGAAAGACCACCGAAAGTTGTAATAAGAGTGAACGTCCCAATAACAACGGAAATATTTCCAATGCAAAGCATCAGGAAAATGCGAGGGAAGGATATTATTGATAAACATGTTATCGAGAAATTTCTGTATTTTTTTGTTCGTTTTGTAAACCTAGCGCAATTAAAAGCAAAATTAGAATCCAATTTCGTGCGTCAGTTTATTAGGGAAATAGTTCCAATGCTAAATGCACCAGGCAGTTGCGAGGGAGGTGGACATACGTTTTTGCAAACCTAGCGCAGTAAAAAGCAAATTTTAAACCGATCGCGCGCGTCAATTTATTTTTAAATGGATACATAGATAATTTTTAAATAAAACTTTTCGAAAGCTATTTGGGAATACATAAATAATATGACGTGCGAGGTGCAGCTAGTGTCAAAACCAATGCAAAATTCCCTTGTTTACTATACGCACCTGCAATTTATTTCATCATAATATCAGATTTTTTTTCTCACGAAAAAAGCACAGTAAAATTCGAACACGTATGTAACTCTTTCTAGAAAGCGTAAAATTATTTTCCATCTTTTTTGTCAGGCTCATGTACAATTCGTTCTAAAAATGTGGTCAACATATTCACTTATTCAGTGCCTAGCATATTGGTAAAAAAATTAACATAAATTTAAACGCCAAAGTAAAAACATCGATAAAAACGTTCAATCCGTTCGCGCCACTATGATTTATCAGAGCCGTTGAATAAAACGTTTTATTACCGGGCCATAAAGCTGATAATGGATAAGTTATAGCCGTAGAACTATTTCAAATGGTTGCCGGGTTAGATTCGATTTTTCAAAATATAGCCTTTGTACAAAGTTACTAACCGTTAATCCGTGGAGTTAGGTGTTGTTAACTGTACGTTTAATAGCTTTTCATCACACTAGCACAAATGTGCTATTGAAAACAGGAGAAGCAGGAGTTACCTATAGAAAACTCATCAAAATTGCAGTACCGTATTAAACCTGTTTTTAGTTTTAAATATATTGTTTTTAATTGCAAGTGTTATGAAAAAAAATCGAGTATTTAAATCACTCAAGGTGTCGCGATTTAACAGAGCATTTCTTTTTTTTTAACCACTTTTATGAAATGTGATATTTTTGAAAAAAAAAAATTGCTATTTCGTTCCATTTGAAAGACTAGTGGTTAAAAAAATTATCCCATATGATTTTTTTTATTTTGTTACCATTATCCGTACATGTTGTGTGGCTGTGGGGTAACAAAAGAGGAAAGTAACAAAAATTTATGGAAATACTGGGACACTTTTTGTCTCCCAGTGAGATTGAAAGTATTCGTGATTCTGAGTACAATTGACATAAAATTCCTTAAAAAAACCAAAATAAAAAAATGGCAAAAAAAAGAAATGGTTACTTATACTTACTCTCGTGTGCAATATTTAACTTCCGTCCCAATTGTACTATTAAAGTTAAATATTTAGCGTAGCAAAAGACAGGGTACGAAGAAAGGGCCTATAAAATAATTAATATGAATTGTTATTAATAATAAACAAAAATCCGAGACTAGTGCTCAATTTCCGTCCCTATTAATAGGTATCGACGTTTTTAATACGGCGGTTACGGTTACGGTTACGACATAATTTGTACTTATATACTCATCATCATCCTCCTTGCGTTATCCCGGCATTCGCCACGGCTCATGGGAGCCTGGGGTCCGCTTTGACAACTAATCCCAAGATTTGCCATAAGCACTAGTTTTACTAAAGCGACTGCCATCTGACCTTCCAACCCGAAGGGTAACTAGACCTTATTGGAATTAGTCCGGTTTCCTCACGATGTTTACCTTCACCGAAAAGTGACTGGCAAATATCAAATATCATATTTATATTCATACTCATCCATTTGTTTAAAAAAAAGCTAATTTTAATCTCAGAGATTAAAATAATGGTCCTTACCTATGTTTGTTTTAAATATTAATACATTTAAAGACCAAATTACTGGATCGTTTATAAACGTTTTGTCTCCTGATTGTAAAATTTTAATTACATACTAATTTAATTAATTAATGAGTATGAGTATAAGCTCAATAACAATTCGACGAGTGAAGGCGGAATCGTTTCTCATTGAAAACAATTCTCGGAAATGGATCGGAACATGTCGAGCATTATTTCGACCTGATTGAACGCGAGTAAGCCGCCCTTAGTGCGTTTTCACATTATCCGATCCGATATCGGATGTAGGACCAATATACCATACCTTACAGGTGCCATCTTGGATTTTTTTTCATAGAAATCCTTCCGACATCCGATATCGGATCAGATAATGTGAAAACGGCCATACGGGAATCGGAGTGTTATAGTTAAAATTTCGAGTGAATTTAAAAATAATGAATCACGGAACAGGAACGAGTGTAAGGACAGCTAATTTTCGAAAAGTACTCATACATTTTTTGTACGTATTTATATAAGGTCCTAATTTATTAGTTGCAGATATTTTAACACATGATACTTTACATTAAAATAATTAACTTTAAATATAAATTAAGAAATCTTTTCATGTAACTTTTTTGATTTCATTTTCCTAACAAAAAAATTAATTATAATTTCGTCTAAAAAAATCATCATGTGCATTATCACATGTCACAATAACACTGTCTGTCATGTCAACAATTGTTTGTTGTAAATGTCGTAAAGGTTCGGCGGGAAAACTGCACATGTCATTGAAGTGGCCAGTTACAGTTAAGTGGTACGTAAAAGAGGTACTAGAATCTGTTCAATGAGTTTTCATTTAATAATCACATAAACAGGGTGTTTTTACGTAGCAAATTTGTTTTTCCATTTTCTCCAAAAAAACATCGTAAAAGCTATAATGTTTCACGGTTTAATATACTCCAGAGACCGAGTACTATCAGCTGTAAAAATATCTGCATCTAATAAATTAGGACCTTATATACGAGTAGGTATACTATACTTATACAGCTGTCTTTACAAAAGTATTATTACTGACTTATAAAAAAAATATGCATGGAGTCACTTCCAGTCCTAAAAATCTCATCGTACCTATAAAAAGGTCTTGGATAAAGTACTTAGGTATAGTCACCGGTATAAATAAGTGATGATTTATGTACCTTGTCGCTTTTAATTGTTTGACAATTTCTTATGATATTTCAAACAAGACGTTAATGTGACAAGGTTTCGAAATCATTACATATATTTATGCCGGTGACTGTACGCGTCTCTTTTACAATAGAAAACTTACAAAAGTTTCATTTTAAGTTTTTTTTTTAATACCACGTCGGTCGCAAACAGGTATACGGCCCACCTGATGGAAAGCGGTCACCGTAACCTATAGACGCCTGCAACTCAAGGGGTGTCACATGCGCGTTGCCGACCCATTAGGAACTTGTAGACTCCTTTTTTGAAGAACCCCATACTGGTAGTTCATCGGGAATACCTCGACAGGGAGCTCATTCCACAGCCGGAGCGTTCGTTTGAACCTGCAACGATTGTCTAAACACACCGCTATATTTTTTCGCTGTCTGTTAATATTTTTTTTTATGAATACTTTTGCTGATTAAATTGTATCTCGTTTTTTTAATGCATGTTAATTATAAGATGTAATGTTTTGAAAAGAAGTGGCCCGCCGAGTTTCTTGCCGGTCCCATAGTGGATACCCCCCTCCAACTGAGGGGGGACTGAAATCTTCTCGAGGCTGAGGCGTAGGGTAAGAGCCGGCGTAGTTTTATGTGACGTTCATAAGCGCATTGTAATATGCCTAATTGGAAAATAAATATTTCATTTCATTTCATATACTCCGAAGAAATTTGACCCACCCATTTTGTATATTGTCCATTTCACAAAACTAAAACTTTTAAATTACTTAAACTTTCTTCGTTGAACTGCAAATCGACTCACTTATTCATTCGGTCAGTAAAAGAACCACGACGGAAAGTGGAACTTTTCGCTATCTCGTTCGTTCACATAAATACAGACACAGTTCTTAATTTCTGTTTAAAACCTTTACAACTGTCAAACTTGCAGCGCCGAGGAACAGGACATTAATCTTGGACGTACTTTTGTAGCTTGGCCGCAGTTCTGCTATTGTATACAGTATGTTGACTGTACAGTTCCCCGGCGCATGGCCTTAGCGCAAAAAAACCCTCGCGTCATAGGACCAACATATTATGAACGACTTCCAGTAGGCCTAGCACATGATGGCCGCGGGAGTATGTCGCCGCGAGATAGATGCCACGTCTTCTTCTAACTGTATTAATGACGACGGGTAGTCTAAGAAATAAGAAATGAACTGTGCGACCAAACATTCAAACGCCTATTGAGAGATTTTTTGTTGGATAGACCGTTTTATTCTGTTAATGAATATATGAATGGTTATTTTGACGATCCACTACAGGAGATAATATATTGAAATTAATACATTTTGAATACCATGTTCTAAATTAGGTTGTTATTATAAATCGATATATTATGTTATTGAATTTCTTGTAATTTGACTTATATTTGTGTAATTTGACGATCCGCTACAGAAGATAATACTTAAACGATTTCTCGAATGTTTTTTTTAGAACTAGGTATTATGAAATTATTTATATTATTGTATTTGACGATCGTAATATGAATTCTTGTAGATTGACATGCAATTTATACTGTAATTTGTATTATGAAATAAATGAACCTGAATCTGAATCTATAAATCATGCTTAGAACGGGTCATATACCAGACAGCATCGGAGCATTCACAGTGTACAGTCCAAACTGTACCTTATCTTCCCACTAAGGTGGAATCGAGCCGCGTTGAATCGAGTTGTTATACATTGAATGAAAGCGACTCGACGCGTCGCTAATGGATTATTTCATAAGGAGTTTCAGAAAGCGAATTAACGAGGCTCGACTCGGCGCGCCTAGTGGACGCTAGGCTTTACAGGCCAATTGAAACATAAGCAGAGCTAGCACATGATTGACGCGAGATTATGTCGCCGTACTGGCGTATGTAAAAATCCTAACTTGGAGAATGCCTATAAATAAAGAGAATAAATAATGTTGAGCATTTTTTTATCAGTTAAGGTACTGTTTTTCATACGTTAACCGTGTTTCTGCTACTCCGGACGTGCATTAAAACTTTGGTTAACTTTTACATTATTTTAACCCGACCATGATGAGCTGGCTAACCCTAGTAATGTCTGATTTAATTGTCATCCCAGGATTTTGACCGGGGGACTTTTAATTGGTTTGGCTCTTTCATTTGAGTGATTTGTGAATTTATTACTTTGCTCTGTTCTTTTGTCAGCGCTTTTTAAAGAGATCAGTCAAATTATTTTGGAGATGTACATAAAGCTTTTCACTATAGGTACAGTAAAAGTAATATATTAAGAAATATGCCTAGGTTGCCTGGAAGAGATCGCTCTTTAGCGATAAGGCCGCCTGTGTTGTTTACCTCTGTAATAAAATTTATTGTAATGTGTGTGTTCCTATGTACATTTCTGAGGTTGTGAATAAAGTTGATTTGTATTGTATTGTATTGTATGTAGATTTAAAGTTGTATAGTAATAGTACCTACAGAATATGCATTAGTGCAAAGTAGTAGTAAAAACTAATAAGTACCTAATAATAGTAGTGAATCTTACGTATGCACCTACCCAATGGCAAACAAGATATTACAGTGCAACATTGTCTTGTTTATTGCTAGTAAATAATATAAGTACAATGAGTTTCTTATTACACGACTGCCCCAAAAAATTGTAGTGGGCGAGGGGCTAGTTAGCTGTCATTGTCAAATTACAATTTCATTTCCTGACCTCCTGAAAACTGGCACTGAAACTTGAGGAATTTCGTGTGTTCTACATACCCCGTTTGCAAAATACATCCGTGTGTTTATTGTGTTGTCTGTGGAACTCGGCCAGAAGGTGTCTGTGGGCATTTTCTAAAATTGGGATTTGGGTCCAAAACTGACATCGAGATAATTTTTGTTAACAACTGTCACTAATTTTGGGTCACAATTTCTGTAAATGCCCCTGTTCACCCTTGATTTGAAGGTGCTGGGTTATATGAGCTGGGAAATATAGACGCTGGCAATTCTTCTACTCTTTGGCAGTGCGCATAAGAAAAGAAAAATCAAAACGCTTAGTGAGACTTCGTTTGTACAGTCACTGTCATAAATAAGTGATGATTTCTGTACTTTGTCGCTTTTAATTATCTGACAACTTCGTATGACATTTCAAACAAGATGTTAATGTGACAAGGTAGAGAAATCATCACTAATCTATGCCGGTGACGTATCAAAATCAATTCCTCTTCGATCCTAAAGTATTAATATCTGCCAAGTCAGAAACAACAACTCGTCTAAATGTGTTTGTAGGGCTCCACTTACGGTCATTCTCCAGAACGATGTTATAATTCTAATTAACGCGTCGCTTTTTTTCCTCTTACTTTTCAATGAGTTTTATCTCAAATATAGTATCTTTTTGATCATTAAAACTTAAATCCTTATTGGGCACATTAAATATATTGACGGTTAATTAGTTAAAAATAATTTAAAATTTCTGTGGCGCGTGAATTAGAAAAACGACGTGTTATTTAGAATAGTACACTTTTCCATGACGTGTGAATTATAAAAACGACGTTTTAATTAGAATATGTTATTTTTGCTGGATGCAAAACATACAAAACGGACCCGGAAAAATAATTAGGTATAAAAAAAATCTTTTTTAAATTAAAACCAAAACGTTAGTGACCAGTCTTTTTATTACAAAACGCAATATGGAAATAAAATAGAATTAAAACATTTTAATAAAACATTTTTAATAAAACATCCATTACGACAAACATAAGTAAAAATACTGATAACATTATCCAAGGATCCGTCCAGCTTGCCAAAAGCTTTCATTGGTATGCGTGTCATCGGCAGAGGGGTTGAAGAAGTAATTTCTCGAGAGTTTTTAAATGTTAATGAACTCTCAGAAAGCAATGGCTCATTCGGAATATTGCTGTTCAATATATTGGGAGATCCTCGTGTGTCGGTAGAATAAGTTGTATTCATATCGGGATTTCTTTCAGCACGACTACCCGAACGAAGATGATATCTAGAAGTCTGTAGTGCAGCAGCTGGTGATGGTAATGGATCGTTTTCATTTTGGGATTCGTTTCGTTGTGGTAACGTGATCTCTGGCTCGGATTCTACTTCCTCAATAGTCTTTAATTTTTTTGCTTTTTGCCTATAATAATAGGCACAAAATGCTTCTCTATTTCTTTGCCTTATAATTTTTTGTTTTTGAGGTGGTAGTTCATTTATTGGCAAAGCCTTTTTCTCTAGTTTTCTTTTTTGATACCTTGCTTTTTCTTTTGCTCTAAATTGTCTATACAACTCAGGATCATTTTTAATCTTTTCCCGTCTTCTACGATCTCTTTCTCTTTTTTTCTCCAGTGCATCGTTACTTTTTGGTTTTCCCATGCTAAAACGGAAGGACTTTTTAGTATGATTATAAAAAATTAATGCACTTTATTATGTAGCAGTCACATTAAACTACTATTATTGAATCAAATGACAAAAAAAAGAGTAAATGCTCATGCTTTAAATAATACGCAAGTATATACTTGAATAAGAAAACTTTAGGAACAAACACACAGACCAAGAGAAAGTTATTGTTAATAAGTAGGTATATGTAATTATGCCGCCGAAAGAAGCTGTATGCAAGTAGCTTTCAACCGGTATTATGTATTATATATGACGGAGATCGAAAGGGGAGGCTTATGTTCAGCAGTGAACGTCTTGTAGCTGAGATGATGATGATGATGATGGTGATGATAACGTAACTATGCATGTAGGTCAATTCTTACGGTAAGTAATTATTATTCTGTATTTAAACTATAATTGTTAGCGACGCGTCGAAATATATGTAAAATAGCATAAGAATTCGATTAAGACTGTATTCGTAATAAAGATTATTTCGTAGGTAGGAAACGGGTAGAACTGCGTTAGTTAAGTTAATTTTGTCAATTCCGATTATTAAGTATGATAATAAGACTCATATGTGATGTATTCGATAGCAGGCAATTCCCATATTCCTTCCTTCCCAAGTCGCGGAAACCGAGTCCAAAGTTCAATCTAAACTCAGACTGTCCATTGGACTACGATTAATAGCCAATAAGCACTAACGTGAGAGGCTTAGAGCGAGAAAACCGAACTCTCCTCTGATTGGCTAAAAATATTTCCTTAAAGTTCCGAAATCATTTTCCTTTCACCCGAAAATTGCCTTAGGATTACTCGAATCCAAGCCAATAACTCGATAACTATAAGACATATGAAGATGTAAATAGTTTTAAAACGTAGCTGGGAACTTACGTAACACGATAACCTACATTTCCATAGTAATATGCCGTTATCGATAACAATGGAGCTCAAGGCAAGCTGAGAAACCAGTCTATTGTATGGCCCGGACGGCTAATCACCTCTTCTATTGTGTAAAAACGTAAACAAACGCAGGTGCATTCCACTCGAGGTGAATGACCCTAGTGTCAGGTGCATTGTTACGTAATTTCGAAGCGATAGCCTAATTAGTTTATAAGTAATTAGGATTTGAACGAAAAATGATAGCGTTAAATTCACGTAATCGAGCGCCGTAACGCGTTCGACCAATCACGACGCGCCATCCGTCGCCTATCGGGCGCAATTATTTACCTCTCTATCGCACGGAGCCTCGCGCTCAGCCGAGTCGTGATTGGGCGAATAAATTGAAATGTTTCTTTCCGTGAAGCGTAGGCGCATTCTGAAAAGGGGTATAAAAGGAACGATCGCTCGGTATGGGACATTTCGAATTCGACCGGAACAAGAAGAACCAGCAGCCTCCAAGGAAAACCAGCAGCCAGCAGCCTACTACAAGCAGCCTACAGCCAGCAGCCAGCAGCCTACAGCCAGCAGCTAGCAGCCTACAGCCAGCAGCCAGCCACCCTCCACGACGGGTAGCGGCAGCCGCAGAAAACGACAGCATCGCGACGTATCGTCCGTACCGAGCGTTTCGTTAGGATATTAGCTTAGGAGTATTTTTATAACCGCGTTAAAATTAGAGTCGTTGATTATTGTAAATATAAACCATTTGATTTGATTCGTTTTTTAGTTAGTGTATTCCAAAATCATAATCGGTACGGTTGATTGCTGAGGACGACATCGAAGCTCAAGGTACAGGCCCGGGACGAAAGAGTGAGTCGCACGAGCTCCAGCACATTCTCTCCACTTCGAGCCGTCGATAGGAAGCTTTGCGGACGCGGTCTGCAACAGTTTCTGGTCCTTCGAGCCGGATCTTCGTGCGGACTACGGGTCTACAGCGACGTACCTGTCATGAGCGACGACAGGATGGTAAGGACGAGGTCCAGGTCCAACCGAGCTGCGTCAGTGACGAGCGAAGAGGAGAGGCAGCAACTACTCGACGAAGGCGCGTCGGCGGCCCGCGAACGAGAGGCCGCACGCGCAAGCGCTGAGAGGGCGATGGGCGCCGACGCGGCGCGCCCTCCCTCACCTCCTCCGGACCCGCTGGCGTAACGGAAGGGCTTAGCGTCGCCGGCGCGCAACCGATGGGCGCGGCGACAGCTAACAGCACGCTCAGGTATGGATTAACCGTAGAGACACCGAGGTCACCGTCCTACGACACGACATTGCTATGGCGAAGGGATTTAGCCAAGCGGTTACGGCGTCGTTCCAGACCCACGCCGATCCCAGCTAGACATCCCAAGGCTGCCGTCATAGACAGAACTACCGAGAAACGAAAGTCGCTGCAGGAAACTACCAAGGAGGTAAATAAACCAATTATTAAAGCTCAGTCCGTCAGATCACATGCGAGCAGTCGCACTGTGATAGAAGCGCAGCTGTCTCAGGCGGAGCTCGAGGCCAGCGAACGGCTAGCGGAGATATCCCGGAGGGAGTTGCAGCTAGAAGCGGACATGGTACGTAAACGGCTAGACGCCAGAAAACTGCAGATCCGCGCTAATGCGGATAGCGCAGACGAGCACGAATCTGCTGGTAGCGTGCGGAATTCGAATCAAGATCGATTAGACGAATGGCTAGAGAACTCGCGAGACGCGACGTCAAAACCCATTTGTAAGAGGTTAACCGACGAACCTCTACCCAAGTACGAGACTCCGAGACGACCTGCGCAGGCGGAGCGGCATATTCGAGGCCTCTCACCGGACCGCCAGGTATATCGGCGATCGATATCGCCACCGTCGGAGTCGCGTAGGCGATCGATATCGCCACCGGAGCGACGCAGGCGATCGACGACGCCGCCGGCGCGTCGCGAGCGATCGACGTCGCCACAGCTGGACGCGCGTACTCCGCACACGGCGCACACGCGCGCCACCGAAGGTACTGTAGCAGAGTCCATGCTGCACCTGTTCGAGAGGATGCAGATGGCGGCCCGTCCAGCCCCGAAGGATATATTCGAGCTGCCGCATTTCTACGGAGACGTCAGCGAGTGGAGAAGTTTCTACAATACCTACGCAGAGACATCGAAGCGGTATAAGTTTACTGACTACGAGAACGTGGCGCGGCTCAGGATGGCTTTACGCGGGGACGCAAAGACGTGTGTGTCTCACGTGTTATCGACAGCCACCAGACCCGATATGATCGTGAGAATACTGAAAAAGCAGTTTGGACGCAGCGAGGTATTGTTAGACAAGGCGATTGACGACCTGCGAAAGTTGCCGCAGTTGGGGCCTACCGCGAACGACCTCAACACTTTCGCGATAAAAATAATGAACGTGGTATCTACAGTTATGGATATCGATCGAAGGCACTATGCCGATAACCCCATGCTCATCAGAGAGGTTACGGACAGGTTGTCGCCGCATCTTCGAAGCAGATGGTGCGACTACGCGAAGAAACATCGAGACAGCAAGGACCCGGAGATTCTGCAGTTGGCGGATTTCCTCATGGAGGAGAGCGAACAGGAGATGTCCTTCTGTCACGCCCGCGCCGCCCCGAGGCGAGCGCAGGCGCCGTTATCAGTGCCGCACGCGCGCGCAGCCGGCGCTCGCGTGAAAATATCCGCAACGCACAACCCACCGAGAGCTCCCACAGGACGTCAACACGAGGTGCAGAAAGTGACGTACGCGACACGTCAAGCCACAACATCCCGTTCGACGACGTGCCTGTTCTGCGGTGGCGGTCACCTGACGCCGGACTGCCGCAAGTTAGCCGCCCAATCCGTGGGCGCTAGATGGGAGTGGGCGAAATTAAATCGTATATGCTATCGCTGTATCGACGCGAAGCATATGAAAACACAATGCAAGGCCAAAGCGTGCGGCGTTGCAGGCTGTCCTCACGTACACCATCGACTGCTTCATGCGGACTCGCCGCAGGAAGTGCGTGAGGATACGGCTATGGTGCTAACACAAGAAATCAGGTCAGTACCTACATCGTCAGCAGTGACGTCATCGGCCGAGCCAGCGGACACGACGGAGCCGCGAGCTGCGGACGACGAGAACGACGCCCGCGTGTACGTGTCGTCAACACCGGACTACAGCGTGCTGCTAAAGGTACTACCCGTAACCGTATCAGGTCCAAAGGGAACGGCGCATATCTTCGCTTTCCTTGACGATGGATCCACCTTGTCAATGATCGACCAGGACGTCGCGGACGAGATCGGCGCGGTCGGTCAAGACGAGCCGCTATGCATAAGAGGTATTCAGCGGTTGAAACTTAGCTCAGTGACACAGACGGTCAAGGCTAAAGTAAGCCCCGCTCGTGGCGGCTTGACATACGATATATCCCTAAAAACGGTAGACGGACTAGGGATACGCTCGCAGTCATTAAATAAGAAGCGTCTATTGGAATACGAACATCTGGCGGACTTGGGCGACGAGTGCTACACGGGCATGGGCGTGCCGCAGATGTTAATAGGCGGAGACTTCAGTCATCTTATAAACCCGACGGAGGTGAGGCAGGGCGGCGAGGACGAGCCGTGCGCAGTTAAAACCTCGTTAGGATGGGTTTTCTTCGGGCGAATGCCGAGGTATGTACCAAATAACGAGCAGGTCGTGATGCACTGCCACAGTGACGACAGTGATCTCGTGGAGCAGGTCAAGAAACACTGGGCAGTCGAGGCGCTTGGCATAACGGCAAAGGACAACATTCGACCCGACGACCAGCGAGCGATCGATACATTCGAACGAACAGTAAAAAAGGTAGGACAGAGATACGAAGTCGGCCAACTATGGGCTGCCGACGACATAAAGCTGCCACCGAGTTTCAACATGGCGAAGGCGAGATTACGCAATCTAGAAGCCCGCATGTCGAGAGATCCTGACTTTGCCAACGAGTATCAAGCACAGATACACAAGCTTCTGGAAAAGGGGTACGCAGAGCGCATCATGGAACCACCGCAGTCAGATCGGATGTGGTTTCTGCCCCATTTCAGCGTCTACAATTTAAATAAAGGAAAGTATCGCGCTGTATTCGATTGCGCCGCGAAAAGTCAGGGATGTGCATTGAACGATTTCATCCTCGCGGGACCGGATTTACTACAGAGCCTGCTGGGGATACTACTTCGATTCCGTGAGTGGGAATTCGCCGTCACCGCGGACATACAGGAAATGTTCCTTCAAATACAGCTGCGAAGAGAGGATCGGCATAGTCAGCTCTTCATCTGGAGGGGATCGCGGCGTGACGTGACACCGTGGACGTACCAGCTAAACCGGGTATGTTTCGGTAACATCTCTTCTCCTTTTCTCGCACACTCGGTGCGGAATAGGAATGCGACGGACAACAAGGATCGCTATCCGGACGCGGTCTACGATATCCATAATAATCACTACATGGACGATTATGTGGCATCATATGAGACAGAACGGGAACTCATATCAACAGCGACACAGGTGAGACTAGCACACGCGGAGGCTAGCTTTCGGCTGCGCAGCTACGCTAGCAACAGCGAGTTGTTAATGCGAAACATCGATCCGGAGGAGCGAGCGACGGGACCTTCTCATCTCGGAGAAAAGCAACAGACCGTCCTCGGAATGACGTGGGACCCAGAGACGGATACGCTGGGGTACAACACGAAAATGCTACGAGTGCCAGACGACGTGAAAAGGTACGAGCGATCGCCCACTAAAAGGGAACTTTTGAGTGCCGTAATGTCAGTTTACGACCCATTAGGCCTCATAGCGCAGTATATGATAAGCGCTAAGATCATATTCCAACGTGTGTGGACAAAGGGCACGGACTGGGACGAGCGGCTGCCGGCGGAGGAAGCGGAGGACTTTTTCCGGTGGCTGAGGGCACTGAGCGACGTGTCCGCGCTGCGAATACCCCGACGATACGCCACGCCCACCGGTGCAGTTAGAAGAGAACTGCATATTTTCAGTGATGCATCGACCGAGGCCTACAGCGCGGCGGCCTATTGGCGAGTATCGAACGACGAGGAGGAAACGCAAGTGAGCTTAGCTATAGCGAAAAGCCGAGATTGCCCGCTAAAGGTAATGACAGTTCCCAGGCTCGAATTAACCGCAGCAGTCGTCGGCGTGCGGCTGGCGGAGACAATTTTACGCGAGCAGCGTTATCCTGTGACAAAGGTGACGTATTGGACAGATTCCATGGTTGTTCTCGGATGGGTTCGCGATGACGCGCGAAACTATCGTCCGTACGTGTCACACCGACTTGCGGAGATCGCCGAGAAAACAGATAGAGACGCGTGGAGGTATGTACCAACCGCTCAGAACCCCGCAGATCGAGCGACGAGATGTCAACCAGCGCAGAGCGTGCGCATCGAGGACGAGTGGTACGAAGGACCGCGCTTTCTCTATGGACCCGAGACATCATGGCCTAGTCACCCATCGAATCGAACAGACGACCTGCCTGAGAGGAAGGCGAGGCCGTCAACCGCGACATCACTGGCGATCATCTCAGCGAAGCCAGACCCTTCGAGCGTACTGCCAGACGTGAGACGGTTTAGCAGTTACGACAGACTGTTGAACGCGACAGCGAACGTCTTGCTATTCATCGAGAAAATGAGAACGAAGAATAAAGCCTTGCAGCTACAAGTCAGACATTTGAGAAAGGCAGAACACATGTGGTTGCAATACAGTCAACGACGAAGCTTTCCCGAAGAGCTTCGAGCCTTAAGCCAGAATAGGCTCATCGATCGCAAATCGCGATTATACGACCTGGCACCCGAGCTAGGCGATGACGGCGTGTTACGCATGAAGACGAGGCTGGGCAGCGCTCCAGTATTGTACACCGCGCTACAACCGATAATACTGGATGGCCGCGAGCCGTTCACCCGTCTACTCATCCTGCGAGCTCACCGACGATCAGCGCACATTCACAACGAAGCAGTAATCAACGAACTGCGACAAGAATATTGGATACTACATCTGCGGCCGACCGTGAAGTCTGTAGCTCGAAACTGCGCGCTATGCACACTACGACGAGCAACACCGAGAGCGCAGCCCTTAGGCGATCTCCCGCCCGAGCGACTACAGGCGTATCAACGTCCCTTCACTCACACCGCACAAGACTACATGGGACCGATGTTCGTCACGATCGGACGGCGCAGAGAAAAACGCTGGGTGTGTCTATACACGTGCCTAGTGACGCGCGCTATTCACCTTGAAAGCGTGCACAGTCTTTCAACCGACAGCGCGCTACTATCACTACGAAGATTCGCCGCGAGAAGAGGATGGCCCAGGACGATGTACAGCGATAACGCGACGTGCTTCAGGGCGGCGGCGACGGAACTACGTGAGGCGTACCGGCAATGGCTGCCTGTACTGCAAACTTACGCCACTCAGAACCGAATGGAGTGGAAATTCATCCCACCTGGCAATCCTTCGGCCGGGGGCGCGTGGGAGCGAATGATAAGGACAGTTAAGATAGCGATGTCCTACACTTTCAACGAACGAGCACCGAAACCCGAAGTTTTCGAAACTCTACTCGCCGAGATAGAGAATATCGTCAACCGACGACCACTTACACATGTCAACGTCGATCCAGACTCCGAAGAAAGTTTGACTCCAGCACACTTTCTACTTCTTCATAACGCTAACTTACCGATGATTGGCGTTTACGACGAGAACGAAAAGAAGCAATGGAAGATGGCCCAAGCGCTTGCCGACCACTTTTGGCGGCGCTGGACCAAAGAGTACTTTCCTCTACTGGCACCGAGGAAGTCGTCCCACGACGGAGGGCGGCAACTTCAACCAGGCGATGTGGTCATCGTCGCTGAACCCAATGGTCCACGCAGCGTGTGGCCCCGAGGCGTCGTCGAGACTACCTATCCGGGACCCGATGGACGGGTCCGCTCCGCTGACATCAGAACGAGACACGGGACGCTACGCAGGCCCAGCTGCAGGCTGGCGGTCATCGCGTCGCAACCCATGCACCAGGAGTCTTCGACTGCGGGGACAAAATGTTAGCGACGCGTCGAAATATATGTAAAATAGCATAAGAATTCGATTAAGACTGTATTCGCAATAAAGATTATTTCGTAGGTAGGAAACGGGTAGAACTGCGTTAGTTAAGTTAATTTTGTCAATTCCGATTATTAAGTATGATAATAAGACTCATATGTGATGTATTCGATAGCAGGCAATTCCCATATTCCTTCCTTCCCAAGTCGCGGAAACCGAGTCCAAAGTTCAATCTAAACTCAGACTGTCCATTGGACTACGATTAATAGCCAATAAGCACTAACGTGAGAGGCTTAGAGCGAGAAAACCGAACTCTCCTCTGATTGGCTAAAAATATTTCCTTAAAGTTCCGAAATCATTTTCCTTTCACCCGAAAATTGCCTTAGGATTACTCGAATCCAAGCCAATAACTCGATAACTATAAGACATACGAAAATGTAAATAGTTTTAAAACGTAGCTGGGAACTTACGTAACACGATAACCTACATTTCCATAGTAATATTCCGTTATCGATAACAATGGAGCTCAAGGCGAGCCGCGAAACCAGTCTATTGTATGGCCCGGACGGCTAATCACCTCTTCTATTGTGTAAAAACGTAAACAAACGCAGGTGCATTCCACTCGAGGTGAATGACCCTAGTGTCAGGTGCATTGTTACGTAATTTCGAAGCGATAGCCTAATTAGTTTATAAGTAATTAGGATTTGAAAGAAAAATGATAGCGTTAAATTCACGTAATCGAGCGCCGTAACGCGTTCGACCAATCACGACGCGCCATCCGTCGCCTATCGGGCGCAATTATTTACCTCTCTATCGCACGGAGCCTCGCGCTCAGCCGAGTCGTGATTGGGCGAATAAATTGAAATGTTTCTTTCCGTGAAGCGTAGGCGCATTCTGAAAAGGGGTATAAAAGGAACGATCGCTCGGTATGGGACATTCGAATTCGACCGGAACAAGAAGAACCAGCAGCCTCCAAGGAAAACCAGCAGCCAGCAGCCTACTACAAGCAGCCTATAGCCAGCAGCCAGCAGCCTACAGCCAGCAGCTAGCAGCCTACAGCCAGCAGCCAGCCACCCTCCACGACGGGTAGCGGCAGCAGCAGAAAACGACAGCATCGCGACGTATCGTCCGTACCGAGCGTTTCGTTAGGATATTAGCTTAGGAGTATTTTTATAACCGCGTTAAAATTAGAGTCGTTGATTTTTGTAAATATAAACCATTTGATTTGATTCGTTTTTTTTAGTTAGTTTAATCCAAAATCATAATCGGTACGGTTGATTGCTGAGGACGACATCGAAGCTCAAGGTACAGGCCCGGGACGAAAGAGTGAGTCGCACGAGCTCCAGCACATTCTCTCCACTTCGAGCCGTCGATAGGAAGCTTTGCGGACGCGGTCTGCAACAGTTTCTGGTCCTTCGAGCCGGATCTTCGTGCAGACTACGGGTCTACAGCGACGTACCTGTCATGAGCGACGACAGGATGGTAAGGACGAGGTCCAGGTCCAACCGAGCTGCGTCAGTGACGAGCGAAGAGGAGAGGCAGCAACTACTCGACGAAGGCGCGTCGGCGGCCCGCGAACGAGAGGCCGCACGCGCAAGCGCTGAGAGGGCGATGGGCGCCGACGCGGCGCGCCCTCCCTCACCTCCCTCCGGACCCGCTGGCGTAACGGAAGGGCTTAGCGTCGCCGGCGCGCAACCGATGAGCGCGGCGACAGCTAACAGCACGCTCAGGTATGGATTAACCGTAGAGACACCGAGGTCACCGTCCTACGACACGACATTGCTATGGCGAAGGGATTTAGCCAAGCGGTTACGGCGTCGTTCCAGACCCACGCCGATCCCAGCTAGACATCCCAAGGCTGCCGTCATAGACAGAACTACCGAGAAACGAAAGTCGCTGCAGGAAACTACCAAGGAGGTAAATAAACCAATTATTAAAGCTCAGTCCGTCAGATCACATGCGAGCAGTCGCACTGTGATAGAAGCGCAGCTGTCTCAGGCGGAGCTCGAGGCCAGCGAACGGCTAGCGGAGATATCCCGGAGGGAGTTGCAGCTAGAAGCGGACATGGTACGTAAACGGCTAGACGCCAGAAAACTGCAGATCCGCGCTAATGCGGATAGCGCAGACGAGCACGAATCTGCTGGTAGCGTGCGGAATTCGAATCAAGATCGATTAGACGAATGGCTAGAGAACTCGCGAGACGCGACGTCAAAACCCATTTGTAAGAGGTTAACCGACGAACCTCTACCCAAGTACGAGACTCCGAGACGACCTGCGCAGGCGGAGCGGCATATTCGAGGCCTCTCACCGGACCGCCAGGTATATCGGCGATCGATATCGCCACCGTCGGAGTCGCGTAGGCGATCGATATCGCCACCGGAGCGACGCAGGCGATCGACGACGCCGCCGGCGCGTCGCGAGCGATCGACGTCGCCACAGCTGGACGCGCGTACTCCGCACACGGCGCACACGCGCGCCACCGAAGGTACTGTAGCAGAGTCCATGCTGCACCTGTTCGAGAGGATGCAGATGGCGGCCCGTCCAGCCCCGAAGGATATATTCGAGCTGCCGCATTTCTACGGAGACGTCAGCGAGTGGAGAAGTTTCTACAATACCTACGCAGAGACATCGAAGCGGTATAAGTTTACTGACTACGAGAACGTGGCGCGGCTCAGGATGGCTTTACGCGGGGACGCAAAGACGTGTGTGTCTCACGTGTTATCGACAGCCACCAGACCCGATATGATCGTGAGAATACTGAAAAAGCAGTTTGGACGCAGCGAGGTATTGTTAGACAAGGCGATTGACGACCTGCGAAAGTTGCCGCAGTTGGGGCCTACCGCGAACGACCTCAACACTTTCGCGATAAAAATAATGAACGTGGTATCTACAGTTATGGATATCGATCGAAGGCACTATGCCGATAACCCCATGCTCATCAGAGAGGTTACGGACAGGTTGTCGCCGCATCTTCGAAGCAGATGGTGCGACTACGCGAAGAAACATCGAGACAGCAAGGACCCGGAGATTCTGCAGTTGGCGGATTTCCTCATGGAGGAGAGCGAACAGGAGATGTCCTTCTGTCACGCCCGCGCCGCCCCGAGGCGAGCGCAAGCGCCGTTATCAGTGCCGCACGCGCGCGCAGCCGGCGCTCGCGTGAAAATATCCGCAACGCACAACCCGCCGAGAGCTCCCACAGGACGTCAGCACGAGGTGCAGAAAGTGACGTACGCGACACGTCAAGCCACAACATCCCGTTCGACGACGTGCCTGTTCTGCGGTGGCGGTCACCTGACGCCGGACTGCCGCAAGTTAGCCGCCCAATCCGTGGGCGCTAGATGGGAGTGGGCGAAATTAAATCGTATATGCTATCGCTGTATCGACGCGAAGCATATGAAAACACAATGCAAGGCCAAAGCGTGCGGCGTTGCAGGCTGTCCTCACGTACACCATCGACTGCTTCATGCGGACTCGCCGCAGGAAGTGCGTGAGGATACGGCTATGGTGCTAACACAAGAAATCAGGTCAGTACCTACATCGTCAGCAGTGACGTCATCGGCCGAGCCAGCGGACACGACGGAGCCGCGAGCTGCGGACGACGAGAACGACGCCCGCGTGTACGTGTCGTCAACACCGGACTACAGCGTGCTGCTAAAGGTACTACCCGTAACCGTATCAGGTCCAAAGGGAACGGCGCATATCTTCGCTTTCCTTGACGATGGATCCACCTTGTCAATGATCGACCAGGACGTCGCGGACGAGATCGGCGCGGTCGGTCAAGACGAGCCGCTATGCATAAGAGGTATTCAGCGGTTGAAACTTAGCTCAGTGACACAGACGGTCAAGGCTAAAGTAAGCCCCGCTCGTGGCGGCTTGACATACGATATATCCCTAAAAACGGTAGACGGACTAGGGATACGCTCGCAGTCATTAAATAAGAAGCGTCTATTGGAATACGAACATCTGGCGGACTTGGGCGACGAGTGCTACACGGGCATGGGCGTGCCGCAGATGTTAATAGGCGGAGACTTCAGTCATCTTATAAACCCGACGGAGGTGAGGCAGGGCGGCGAGGACGAGCCGTGCGCAGTTAAAACCTCGTTAGGATGGGTTTTCTTCGGGCGAATGCCGAGGTATGTACCAAATAACGAGCAGGTCGTGATGCACTGCCACAGTGACGACAGTGATCTCGTGGAGCAGGTCAAGAAACACTGGGCAGTCGAGGCGCTTGGCATAACGGCAAAGGACAACATTCGACCCGACGACCAGCGAGCGATCGATACATTCGAACGAACAGTAAAAAAGGTAGGACAGAGATACGAAGTCGGCCAACTATGGGCTGCCGACGACATAAAGCTGCCACCGAGTTTCAACATGGCGAAGGCGAGATTACGCAATCTAGAAGCCCGCATGTCGAGAGATCCTGACTTCGCCAACGAGTATCAAGCACAGATACACAAGCTTCTGGAAAAGGGGTACGCAGAGCGCATCATGGAACCACCGCAGTCAGATCGGATGTGGTTTCTGCCCCATTTCAGCGTCTACAATTTAAATAAAGGAAAGTATCGCGCTGTATTCGATTGCGCCGCGAAAAGTCAGGGATGTGCATTGAACGATTTCATCCTCGCGGGACCGGATTTACTACAGAGCCTGCTGGGGATACTACTTCGATTCCGTGAGTGGGAATTCGCCGTCACCGCGGACATACAGGAAATGTTCCTTCAAATACAGCTGCGAAGAGAGGATCGGCATAGTCAGCTCTTCATCTGGAGGGGATCGCGGCGTGACGTGACACCGTGGACGTACCAGCTAAACCGGGTATGTTTCGGTAACATCTCTTCTCCTTTTCTCGCACACTCGGTGCGGAATAGGAATGCGACGGACAACAAGGATCGCTATCCGGACGCGGTCTACGATGTCCATAATAATCACTACATGGACGATTATGTGGCATCATATGAGACAGAACGGGAACTCATATCAACAGCGACACAGGTGAGACTAGCACACGCGGAGGCTAGCTTTCGGCTGCGCAGCTACGCTAGCAACAGCGAGTTGTTAATGCGAAACATCGATCCGGAGGAGCGAGCGACGGGTCCTTCTCATCTCGGAGAAAAGCAACAGACCGTCCTCGGAATGACGTGGGACCCAGAGACGGATACGCTGGGGTACAACACGAAAATGCTACGAGTGCCAGACGACGTGAAAAGGTACGAGCGATCGCCCACTAAAAGGGAACTTTTGAGTGCCGTAATGTCAGTTTACGACCCATTAGGCCTCATAGCGCAGTATATGATAAGCGCTAAGATCATATTCCAACGTGTGTGGACAAAGGGCACGGACTGGGACGAGCGGCTGCCGGCGGAGGAAGCGGAGGACTTTTTCCGGTGGCTGAGGGCACTGAGCGACGTGTCCGCGCTGCGAATACCCCGACGATACGCCACGCCCACCGGTGCAGTTAGAAGAGAACTGCATATTTTCAGTGATGCATCGACCGAGGCCTACAGCGCGGCGGCCTATTGGCGAGTATCGAACGACGAGGAGGAAACGCAAGTGAGCTTAGCTATAGCGAAAAGCCGAGTTTGCCCGCTAAAGGTAATGACAGTTCCCAGGCTCGAATTAACCGCAGCAGTCGTCGGCGTGCGGCTGGCGGAGACAATTTTACGCGAGCAGCGTTATCCTGTGACAAAGGTGACGTATTGGACAGATTCCATGGTTGTTCTCGGATGGGTTCGCGATGACGCGCGAAACTATCGTCCGTACGTGTCACACCGACTTGCGGAGATCGCCGAGAAAACAGATAGAGACGCGTGGAGGTATGTACCAACCGCTCAGAACCCCGCAGATCGAGCGACGAGATGTCAACCAGCGCAGAGCGTGCGCATCGAGGACGAGTGGTACGAAGGACCGCGCTTTCTCTATGGACCCGAGACATCATGGCCTAGTCACACATCGAATCGAACAGACGACCTGCCTGAGAGGAAGGCGAGGCCGTCAACCGAGACATCACTGGCGATCATCTCAGCGAAGCCAGACCCTTCGAGCGTACTGCCAGACGTGAGACGGTTTAGCAGTTACGACAGACTGTTGAACGCGACAGCGAACGTCTTGCTATTCATCGAGAAAATGAGAACGAAGAATAAAGCCTTGCAGCTACAAGTCAGACATTTGAGAAAGGCAGAACACATGTGGTTGCAATACAGTCAACGACGAAGCTTTCCCGAAGAGCTTCGAGCCTTAAGCCAGAATAGGCTCATCGATCGCAAATCGCGATTATACGACCTGGCACCCGAGCTAGGCGATGACGGCGTGTTACGCATGAAGACGAGGCTGGGCAGCGCTCCAGTATTGTACACCGCGCTACAACCGATAATACTGGATGGCCGCGAGCCGTTCACCCGTCTACTCATCCTGCGAGCTCACCGACGATCAGCGCACATTCACAACGAAGCAGTAATCAACGAACTGCGACAAGAATATTGGATACTACATCTGCGGCCGACCGTGAAGTCTGTAGCTCGAAACTGCGCGCTATGCACACTACGACGAGCAACACCGAGAGCGCAGCCCTTAGGCGATCTCCCGCCCGAGCGACTACAGGCGTATCAACGTCCCTTCACTCACACCGCACAAGACTACATGGGACCGATGTTCGTCACGATCGGACGGCGCAGAGAAAAACGCTGGGTGTGTCTATACACGTGCCTAGTGACGCGCGCTATTCACCTTGAAAGCGTGCACAGTCTTTCAACCGACAGCGCGCTACTATCACTACGAAGATTCGCCGCGAGAAGAGGATGGCCCAGGACGATGTACAGCGATAACGCGACGTGCTTCAGGGCGGCGGCGACGGAACTACGTGAGGCGTACCGGCAATGGCTGCCTGTACTGCAAACTTACGCCACTCAGAACCGAATGGAGTGGAGAAGTTTCTACAATACCTACGCAGAGACATCGAAGCGGTATAAGTTTACTGACTACGAGAACGTGGCGCGGCTCAGGATGGCTTTACGCGGGGACGCAAAGACGTGTGTGTCTCACGTGTTATCGACAGCCACCAGACCCGATATGATCGTGAGAATACTGAAAAAGCAGTTTGGACGCAGCGAGGTATTGTTAGACAAGGCGATTGACGACCTGCGAAAGTTGCCGCAGTTGGGGCCTACCGCGAACGACCTCAACACTTTCGCGATAAAAATAATGAACGTGGTATCTACAGTTATGGATATCGATCGAAGGCACTATGCCGATAACCCCATGCTCATCAGAGAGGTTACGGACAGGTTGTCGCCGCATCTTCGAAGCAGATGGTGCGACTACGCGAAGAAACATCGAGACAGCAAGGACCCGGAGATTCTGCAGTTGGCGGATTTCCTCATGGAGGAGAGCGAACAGGAGATGTCCTTCTGTCACGCCCGCGCCGCCCCGAGGCGAGCGCAGGCGCCGTTATCAGTGCCGCACGCGCGCGCAGCCGGCGCTCGCGTGAAAATATCCGCAACACACAACCCGCCGAGAGCTCCCACAGGACGTCAACACGAGGTGCAGAAAGTGACGTACGCGACACGTCAAGCCACAACATCCCGTTCGACGACGTGCCTGTTCTGCGGTGGCGGTCACCCGACGCCGGACTGCCGCAAGTTAGCCGCCCAATCCGTGGGCGCTAGATGGGAGTGGGCGAAATTAAATCGTATATGCTATCGCTGTATCGACGCGAAGCATATGAAAACACAATGCAAGGCCAAAGCGTGCGGCGTTGCAGGCTGTCCTCACGTACACCATCGACTGCTTCATGCGGACTCGCCGCAGGAAGTGCGTGAGGATACGGCTATGGTGCTAACACAAGAAATCAGGTCAGTACCTACATCGTCAGCAGTGACGTCATCGGCCGAGCCAGCGGACACGACGGAGCCGCGAGCTGCGGACGACGAGAACGACGCCCGCGTGTACGTGTCGTCAACACCGGACTACAGCGTGCTGCTAAAGGTACTACCCGTAACCGTATCAGGTCCAAAGGGAACGGCGCATATCTTCGCTTTCCTTGACGATGGATCCACCTTGTCAATGATCGACCAGGACGTCGCGGACGAGATCGGCGCGGTCGGTCAAGACGAGCCGCTATGCATAAGAGGTATTCAGCGGTTGAAACTTAGCTCAGTGACACAGACGGTCAAGGCTAAAGTAAGCCCCGCTCGTGGCGGCTTGACATACGATATATCCCTAAAAACGGTAGACGGACTAGGGATACGCTCGCAGTCATTAAATAAGAAGCGTCTATTGGAATACGAACATCTGGCGGACTTGGGCGACGAGTGCTACACGGGCATGGGCGTGCCGCAGATGTTAATAGGCGGAGACTTCAGTCATCTTATAAACCCGACGGAGGTGAGGCAGGGCGGCGAGGACGAGCCGTGCGCAGTTAAAACCTCGTTAGGATGGGTTTTCTTCGGGCGAATGCCGAGGTATGTACCAAATAACGAGCAGGTCGTGATGCACTGCCACAGTGACGACAGTGATCTCGTGGAGCAGGTCAAGAAACACTGGGCAGTCGAGGCGCTTGGCATAACGGCAAAGGACAACATTCGACCCGACGACCAGCGAGCGATCGATACATTCGAACGAACAGTAAAGAAGATAGGACAGAGATACGAAGTCGGCCAACTATGGGCTGCCGACGACATAAAGCTGCCACCGAGTTTCAACATGGCGAAGGCGAGATTACGCAATCTAGAAGCCCGCATGTCGAGAGATCCTGACTTCGCCAACGAGTATCAAGCACAGATACACAAGCTTCTGGAAAAGGGGTACGCAGAGCGCATCATGGAACCACCGCAGTCAGATCGGATGTGGTTTCTGCCCCATTTCAGCGTCTACAATTTAAATAAAGGAAAGTATCGCGCTGTATTCGATTGCGCCGCGAAAAGTCAGGGATGTGCATTGAACGATTTCATCCTCGCGGGACCGGATTTACTACAGAGCCTGCTGGGGATACTACTTCGATTCCGTGAGTGGGAATTCGCCGTCACCGCGGACATACAGGAAATGTTCCTTCAAATACAGCTGCGAAGAGAGGATCGGCATAGTCAGCTCTTCATCTGGAGGGGATCGCGGCGTGACGTGACACCGTGGACGTACCAGCTAAACCGGGTATGTTTCGGTAACATCTCTTCTCCTTTTCTCGCACACTCGGTGCGGAATAGGAATGCGACGGACAACAAGGATCGCTATCCGGACGCGGTCTACGATATCCATAATAATCACTACATGGACGATTATGTGGCATCATATGAGACAGAACGGGAACTCATATCAACAGCGACACAGGTGAGACTAGCACACGCGGAGGCTAGCTTTCGGCTGCGCAGCTACGCTAGCAACAGCGAGTTGTTAATGCGAAACATCGATCCGGAGGAGCGAGCGACGGGACCTTCTCATCTCGGAGAAAAGCAACAGACCGTCCTCGGAATGACGTGGGACCCAGAGACGGATACGCTGGGGTACAACACGAAAATGCTACGAGTACCAGACGACGTGAAAAGGTACGAGCGATCGCCCACTAAAAGGGAACTTTTGAGTGCCGTAATGTCAGTTTACGACCCATTAGGCCTCATAGCGCAGTATATGATAAGCGCTAAGATCATATTCCAACGTGTGTGGACAAAGGGCACGGACTGGGACGAGCGGCTGCCGGCGGAGGAAGCGGAGGACTTTTTCCGGTGGCTGAGGGCACTGAGCGACGTGTCCGCGCTGCGAATACCCCGACGATACGCCACGCCCACCGGTGCAGCTAGAAGAGAATTGCATATTTTCAGTGATGCATCGACCGAGGCCTACAGCGCGGCGGCCTATTGGCGAGTATCGAACGACGAGGAGGAAACGCAAGTGAGCTTAGCTATAGCGAAAAGCCGAGTTTACCCGCTAAAGGTAATGACAGTTCCCAGGCTCGAATTAACCGCAGCAGTCGTCGGCGTGCGGCTGGCGGAGACAATTTTACGCGAGCAGCGTTATCCTGTGACAAAGGTGACATATTGGACAGATTCCATGGTTGTTCTCGGATGGGTTCGCGATGACGCGCGAAACTATCGTCCGTACGTGTCACACCGACTTGCGGAGATCGCCGAGAAAACAGATAGAGACGCGTGGAGGTATGTACCAACCGCTCAGAACCCCGCAGATCGAGCGACGAGATGTCAACCAGCGCAGAGCGTGCGCATCGAGGACGAGTGGTACGAAGGACCGCGCTTTCTCTATGGACCCGAGACATCATGGCCTAGTCACACATCGAATCGAACAGACGACCTGCCTGAGAGGAAGGCGAGGCCGTCAACCGCGACATCACTGGCGATCATCTCAGCGAAGCCAGACCCTTCGAGCGTACTGCCAGACGTGAGACGGTTTAGCAGTTACGACAGACTGTTGAACGCGACAGCGAACGTCTTGCTATTCATCGAGAAAATGAGAACGAAGAATAAAGCCTTGCAGCTACAAGTCAGACATTTGAGAAAGGCAGAACACATGTGGTTGCAATACAGTCAACGACGAAGCTTTCCCGAAGAGCTTCGAGCCTTAAGCCAGAATAGGCTCATCGATCGCAAATCGCGATTATACGACCTGGCACCCGAGCTAGGCGATGACGGCGTGTTACGCATGAAGACGAGGCTGGGCAGCGCTCCAGTATTGTACACCGCGCTACAACCGATAATACTGGATGGCCGCGAGCCGTTCACCCGTCTACTCATCCTGCGAGCTCACCGACGATCAGCGCACATTCACAACGAAGCAGTAATCAACGAACTGCGACAAGAATATTGGATACTACATCTGCGGCCGACCGTGAAGTCTGTAGCTCGAAACTGCGCGCTATGCACACTACGACGAGCAACACCGAGAGCGCAGCCCTTAGGCGATCTCCCGCCCGAGCGACTACAGGCGTATCAACGTCCCTTCACTCACACCGCACAAGACTACATGGGACCGATGTTCGTCACGATCGGGCGGCGCAGAGAAAAACGCTGGGTGTGTCTATACACGTGCCTAGTGACGCGCGCTATTCACCTTGAAAGCGTGCACAGTCTTTCAACCGACAGCGCGCTACTATCACTACGAAGATTCGCCGCGAGAAGAGGATGGCCCAGGACGATGTACAGCGATAACGCGACGTGCTTCAGGGCGGCGGCGACGGAACTACGTGAGGCGTACCGGCAATGGCTGCCTGTACTGCAAACTTACGCCACTCAGAACCGAATGGAGTGGAAATTCATCCCACCTGGCAATCCTTCGGCCGGGGGCGCGTGGGAGCGAATGATAAGGACAGTTAAGATAGCGATGTCCTACACTTTCAACGAACGAGCACCGAAACCCGAAGTTTTCGAAACTCTACTCGCCGAGATAGAGAATATCGTCAACCGACGACCACTTACACATGTCAACGTCGATCCAGACTCCGAAGAAAGTTTGACTCCAGCACACTTTCTACTTCTTCATAACGCTAACCTACCGATGATTGGCGTTTACGACGAGAACGAGAAGAAGCAATGGAAGATGGCCCAAGCGCTTGCCGACCACTTTTGGCGGCGCTGGACCAAAGAGTACTTTCCTCTACTGGCACCGAGGAAGTCGTCCCACGACGGAGGGCGGCAACTTCAACCAGGCGATGTGGTCATCGTCGCTGAACCCAATGGTCCACGCAGCGTGTGGCCCCGAGGCGTCGTCGAGACTACCTACCCGGGACCCGATGGACGGGTCCGCTCCGCTGACATCAGAACGAGACACGGGACGCTACGCAGGCCCAGCTGCAGGCTGGCGGTCATCGCGTCGCAACCCATGCACCAGGAGTCTTCGACTGCGGGGACAAAATGTTAGCGACGCGTCGAAATATATGTAAAATAGCATAAGAATTCGATTAAGACTGTATTCGCAATAAAGATTATTTCGTAGGTAGGAAACGGGTAGAACTGCGTTAGTTAAGTTAATTTTGTCAATTCCGATTATTAAGTATGATAATAAGACTCATATGTGATGTATTCGATAGCAGGCAATTCCCATATTCCTTCCTTCCCAAGTCGCGGAAACCGAGTCCAAAGTTCAATCTAAACTCAGACTGTCCATTGGACTACGATTAATAGCCAATAAGCACTAACGTGAGAGGCTTAGAGCGAGAAAACCGAACTCTCCTCTGATTGGCTAAAAATATTTCCTTAAAGTTCCGAAATCATTTTCCTTTCACCCGAAAATTGCCTTAGGATTACTCGAATCCAAGCCAATAACTCGATAACTATAAGACATATGAAGATGTAAATAGTTTTAAAACGTAGCTGGGAACTTACGTAACACGATAACCTACATTTCCATAGTAATATGCCGTTATCGATAACAATGGAGCTCAAGGCAAGCTGAGAAACCAGTCTATTGTATGGCCCGGACGGCTAATCACCTCTTCTATTGTGTAAAAACGTAAACAAACGCAGGTGCATTCCACTCGAGGTGAATGACCCTAGTGTCAGGTGCATTGTTACGTAATTTCGAAGCGATAGCCTAATTAGTTTATAAGTAATTAGGATTTGAACGAAAAATGATAGCGTTAAATTCACGTAATCGAGCGCCGTAACGCGTTCGACCAATCACGACGCGCCATCCGTCGCCTATCGGGCGCAATTATTTACCTCTCTATCGCACGGAGCCTCGCGCTCAGCCGAGTCGTGATTGGGCGAATAAATTGAAATGTTTCTTTCCGTGAAGCGTAGGCGCATTCTGAAAAGGGGTATAAAAGGAACGATCGCTCGGTATGGGACATTCGAATTCGACCGGAACAAGAAGAACCAGCAGCCTCCAAGGAAAACCAGCAGCCAGCAGCCTACTACAAGCAGCCTACAGCCAGCAGCCAGCAGCCTACAGCCAGCAGCTAGCAGCCTACAGCCAGCAGCCAGCCACCCTCCACGACGGGTAGCGGCAGCAGCAGAAAACGACAGCATCGCGACGTATCGTCCGTACCGAGCGTTTCGTTAGGATCAAGTTAGGATATTAGCTTAGGAGTATTTTTATAACCGCGTTAAAATTAGAGTCGTTGATTTTTGTAAATATAAACCATTTGATTTGATTCGTTTTTTAGTTAGTGTATTCCAAAATCATAATCGGTACGGTTGATTGCTGAGGACGACATCGAAGCTCAAGGTACAGGCCCGGGACGAAAGAGTGAGTCGCACGAGCTCCAGCACATTCTCTCCACTTCGAGCCGTCGATAGGAAGCTTTGCGGACGCGGTCTGCAACAGTTTCTGGTCCTTCGAGCCGGATCTTCGTGCGGACTACGGGTCTACAGCGACGTACCTGTCATGAGCGACGACAGGATGGTAAGGACGAGGTCCAGGTCCAACCGAGCTGCGTCAGTGACGAGCGAAGAGGAGAGGCAGCAACTACTCGACGAAGGCGCGTCGGCGGCCCGCGAACGAGAGGCCGCACGCGCAAGCGCTGAGAGGGCGATGGGCGCCGACGCGGCGCGCCCTCCCTCACCTCCCTCCGGACCCGCTGGCGTAACGGAAGGGCTTAGCGTCGCCGGCGCGCAACCGATGGGCGCGGCGACAGCTAACAGCACGCTCAGGTATGGATTAACCGTAGAGACACCGAGGTCACCGTCCTACGACACGACATTGCTATGGCGAAGGGATTTAGCCAAGCGGTTACGGCGTCGTTCCAGACCCACGCCGATCCCAGCTAGACATCCCAAGGCTGCCGTCATAGACAGAACTACCGAGAAACGAAAGTCGCTGCAGGAAACTACCAAGGAGGTAAATAAACCAATTATTAAAGCTCAGTCCGTCAGATCACATGCGAGCAGTCGCACTGTGATAGAAGCGCAGCTGTCTCAGGCGGAGCTCGAGGCCAGCGAACGGCTAGCGGAGATATCCCGGAGGGAGTTGCAGCTAGAAGCGGACATGGTACGTAAACGGCTAGACGCCAGAAAACTGCAGATCCGCGCTAATGCGGATAGCGCAGACGAGCACGAATCTGCTGGTAGCGTGCGGAATTCGAATCAAGATCGATTAGACGAATGGCTAGAGAACTCGCGAGACGCGACGTCAAAACCCATTTGTAAGAGGTTAACCGACGAACCTCTACCCAAGTACGAGACTCCGAGACGACCTGCGCAGGCGGAGCGGCATATTCGAGGCCTCTCACCGGACCGCCAGGTATATCGGCGATCGATATCGCCACCGTCGGAGTCGCGTAGGCGATCGATATCGCCACCGGAGCGACGCAGGCGATCGACGACGCCGCCGGCGCGTCGCGAGCGATCGACGTCGCCACAGCTGGACGCGCGTACTCCGCACACGGCGCACACGCGCGCCACCGAAGGTACTGTAGCAGAGTCCATGCTGCACCTGTTCGAGAGGATGCAGATGGCGGCCCGTCCAGCCCCGAAGGATATATTCGAGCTGCCGCATTTCTACGGAGACGTCAGCGAGTGGAGAAGTTTCTACAATACCTACGCAGAGACATCGAAGCGGTATAAGTTTACTGACTACGAGAACGTGGCACGGCTCAGGATGGCTTTACGCGGGGACGCAAAGACGTGTGTGTCTCACGTGTTATCGACAGCCACCAGACCCGATATGATCGTGAGAATACTGAAAAAGCAGTTTGGACGCAGCGAGGTATTGTTAGACAAGGCGATTGACGACCTGCGAAAGTTGCCGCAGTTGGGGCCTACCGCGAACGACCTCAACACTTTCGCGATAAAAATAATGAACGTGGTATCTACAGTTATGGATATCGATCGAAGGCACTATGCCGATAACCCCATGCTCATCAGAGAGGTTACGGACAGGTTGTCGCCGCATCTTCGAAGCAGATGGTGCGACTACGCGAAGAAACATCGAGACAGCAAGGACCCGGAGATTCTGCAGTTGGCGGATTTCCTCATGGAGGAGAGCGAACAGGAGATGTCCTTCTGTCACGCCCGCGCCGCCCCGAGGCGAGCGCAGGCGCCGTTATCAGTGCCGCACGCGCGCGCAGCCGGCGCTCGCGTGAAAATATCCGCAACGCACAACCCGCCGAGAGCTCCCACAGGACGTCAACACGAGGTGCAGAAAGTGACGTACGCGACACGTCAAGCCACAACATCCCGTTCGACGACGTGCCTGTTCTGCGGTGGCGGTCACCTGACGCCGGACTGCCGCAAGTTAGCCGCCCAATCCGTGGGCGCTAGATGGGAGTGGGCGAAATTAAACCGTATATGCTATCGCTGTATCGACGCGAAGCATATGAAAACACAATGCAAGGCCAAAGCGTGCGGCGTTGCAGGCTGTCCTCACGTACACCATCGACTGCTTCATGCGGACTCGCCGCAGGAAGTGCGTGAGGATACGGCTATGGTGCTAACACAAGAAATCAGGTCAGTACCTACATCGTCAGCAGTGACGTCATCGGCCGAGCCAGCGGACACGACGGAGCCGCGAGCTGCGGACGACGAGAACGACGCCCGCGTGTACGTGTCGTCAACACCGGACTACAGCGTGCTGCTAAAGGTACTACCCGTAACCGTATCAGGTCCAAAGGGAACGGCGCATATCTTCGCTTTCCTTGACGATGGATCCACCTTGTCAATGATCGACCAGGACGTCGCGGACGAGATCGGCGCGGTCGGTCAAGACGAGCCGCTATGCATAAGAGGTATTCAGCGGTTGAAACTTAGCTCAGTGACACAGACGGTCAAGGCTAAAGTAAGCCCCGCTCGTGGCGGCTTGACATACGATATATCCCTAAAAACGGTAGACGGACTAGGGATACGCTCGCAGTCATTAAATAAGAAGCGTCTATTGGAATACGAACATCTGGCGGACTTGGGCGACGAGTGCTACACGGGCATGGGCGTGCCGCAGATGTTAATAGGCGGAGACTTCAGTCATCTTATAAACCCAACGGAGGTCAGGCAGGGCGGCGAGGACGAGCCGTGCGCAGTTAAAACCTCGTTAGGATGGGTTTTCTTCGGGCGAATGCCGAGGTATGTACCAAATAACGAGCAGGTCGTGATGCACTGCCACAGTGACGACAGTGATCTCGTGGAGCAGGTCAAGAAACACTGGGCAGTCGAGGCGCTTGGCATAACGGCAAAGGACAACATTCGACCCGACGACCAGCGAGCGATCGATACATTCGAACGAACAGTAAAAAAGGTAGGACAGAGATACGAAGTCGGCCAACTATGGGCTGCCGACGACATAAAGCTGCCACCGAGTTTCAACATGGCGAAGGCGAGATTACGCAATCTAGAAGCCCGCATGTCGAGAGATCCTGACTTCGCCAACGAGTATCAAGCACAGATACACAAGCTTCTGGAAAAGGGGTACGCAGAGCGCATCATGGAACCACCGCAGTCAGATCGGATGTGGTTTCTGCCCCATTTCAGCGTCTACAATCTAAATAAAGGAAAGTATCGCGCTGTATTCGATTGCGCCGCGAAAAGTCAGGGATGTGCATTGAACGATTTCATCCTCGCGGGACCGGATTTACTACAGAGCCTGCTGGGGATACTACTTCGATTCCGTGAGTGGGAATTCGCCGTCACCGCGGACATACAGGAAATGTTCCTTCAAATACAGCTGCGAAGAGAGGATCGGCATAGTCAGCTCTTCATCTGGAGGGGATCGCGGCGTGACGTGACACCGTGGACGTACCAGCTAAACCGGGTATGTTTCGGTAACATCTCTTCTCCTTTTCTCGCACACTCGGTGCGGAATAGGAATGCGACGGACAACAAGGATCGCTATCCGGACGCGGTCTACGATATCCATAATAATCACTACATGGACGATTATGTGGCATCATATGAGACAGAACGGGAACTCATATCAACAGCGACACAGGTGAGACTAGCACACGCGGAGGCTAGCTTTCGGCTGCGCAGCTACGCTAGCAACAGCGAGTTGTTAATGCGAAACATCGATCCGGAGGAGCGAGCGACGGGACCTTCTCATCTCGGAGAAAAGCAACAGACCGTCCTCGGAATGACGTGGGACCCAGAGACGGATACGCTGGGGTACAACACGAAAATGCTACGAGTGCCAGACGACGTGAAAAGGTACGAGCGATCGCCCACTAAAAGGGAACTTTTGAGTGCCGTAATGTCAGTTTACGACCCATTAGGCCTCATAGCGCAGTATATGATAAGCGCTAAGATCATATTCCAACGTGTGTGGACAAAGGGCACGGACTGGGACGAGCGGCTGCCGGCGGAGGAAGCGGAGGACTTTTTCCGGTGGCTGAGGGCACTGAGCGACGTGTCCGCGCTGCGAATACCCCGACGATACGCCACGCCCACCGGTGCAGTTAGAAGAGAACTGCATATTTTCAGTGATGCATCGACCGAGGCCTACAGCGCGGCGGCCTATTGGCGAGTATCGAACGACGAGGAGGAAACGCAAGTGAGCTTAGCTATAGCGAAAAGCCGAGTTTGCCCGCTAAAGGTAATGACAGTTCCCAGGCTCGAATTAACCGCAGCAGTCGTCGGCGTGCGGCTGGCGGAGACAATTTTACGCGAGCAGCGTTATCCTGTGACAAAGGTGACGTATTGGACAGATTCCATGGTTGTTCTCGGATGGGTTCGCGATGACGCGCGAAACTATCGTCCGTACGTGTCACACCGACTTGCGGAGATCGCCGAGAAAACAGATAGAGACGCGTGGAGGTATGTACCAACCGCTCAGAACCCCGCAGATCGAGCGACGAGATGTCAACCAGCGCAGAGCGTGCGCATCGAGGACGAGTGGTACGAAGGACCGCGCTTTCTCTATGGACCCGAGACATCATGGCCTAGTCACACATCGAATCGAACAGACGACCTGCCTGAGAGGAAGGCGAGGCCGTCAACCGCGACATCACTGGCGATCATCTCAGCGAAGCCAGACCCTTCGAGCGTACTGCCAGACGTGAGACGGTTTAGCAGTTACGACAGACTGTTGAACGCGACAGCGAACGTCTTGCTATTCATCGAGAAAACGAGAACGAAGAATAAAGCCTTGCAGCTACAAGTCAGACATTTGAGAAAGGCAGAACACATGTGGTTGCAATACAGTCAACGACGAAGCTTTCCCGAAGAGCTTCGAGCCTTAAGCCAGAATAGGCTCATCGATCGCAAATCGCGATTATACGACCTGGCACCCGAGCTAGGCGATGACGGCGTGTTACGCATGAAGACGAGGCTGGGCAGCGCTCCAGTATTGTACACCGCGCTACAACCGATAATACTGGATGGCCGCGAGCCGTTCACCCGTCTACTCATCCTGCGAGCTCACCGACGATCAGCGCACATTCACAACGAAGCAGTAATCAACGAACTGCGACAAGAATATTGGATACTACATCTGCGGCCGACCGTGAAGTCTGTAGCTCGAAACTGCGCGCTATGCACACTACGACGAGCAACACCGAGAGCGCAGCCCTTAGGCGATCTCCCGCCCGAGCGACTACAGGCGTATCAACGTCCCTTCACTCACACCGCACAAGACTACATGGGACCGATGTTCGTCACGATCGGACGGCGCAGAGAAAAACGCTGGGTGTGTCTATACACGTGCCTAGTGACGCGCGCTATTCACCTTGAAAGCGTGCACAGTCTTTCAACCGACAGCGCGCTACTATCACTACGAAGATTCGCCGCGAGAAGAGGATGGCCCAGGACGATGTACAGCGATAACGCGACGTGCTTCAGGGCGGCGGCGACGGAACTACGTGAGGCGTACCGGCAATGGCTGCCTGTACTGCAAACTTACGCCACTCAGAACCGAATGGAGTGGAAATTCATCCCACCTGGCAATCCTTCGGCCGGGGGCGCGTGGGAGCGAATGATAAGGACAGTTAAGATAGCGATGTCCTACACTTTCAACGAACGAGCACCGAAACCCGAAGTTTTCGAAACTCTACTCGCCGAGATAGAGAATATCGTCAACCGACGACCACTTACACATGTCAACGTCGATCCAGACTCCGAAGAAAGTTTGACTCCAGCACACTTTCTACTTCTTCATAACGCTAACCTACCGATGATTGGCGTTTACGACGAGAACGAGAAGAAGCAATGGAAGATGGCCCAAGCGCTTGCCGACCACTTTTGGCGGCGCTGGACCAAAGAGTACTTTCCTCTACTGGCACCGAGGAAGTCGTCCCACGACGGAGGGCGGCAACTTCAACCAGGCGATGTGGTCATCGTCGCTGAACCCAATGGTCCACGCAGCGTGTGGCCCCGAGGCGTCGTCGAGACTACCTACCCGGGACCCGATGGACGGGTCCGCTCCGCTGACATCAGAACGAGACACGGGACGCTACGCAGGCCCAGCTGCAGGCTGGCGGTCATCGCGTCGCAACCCATGCACCAGGAGTCTTCGACTGCGGGGACAAAATGTTAGCGACGCGTCGAAATATATGTAAAATAGCATAAGAATTCGATTAAGACTGTATTCGCAATAAAGATTATTTCGTAGGTAGGAAACGGGTAGAACTGCGTTAGTTAAGTTAATTTTGTCAATTCCGATTATTAAGTATGATAATAAGACTCATATGTGATGTATTCGATAGCAGGCAATTCCCATATTCCTTCCTTCCCAAGTCGCGGAAACCGAGTCCAAAGTTCAATCTAAACTCAGACTGTCCATTGGACTACGATTAATAGCCAATAAGCACTAACGTGAGAGGCTTAGAGCGAGAAAACCGAACTCTCCTCTGATTGGCTAAAAATATTTCCTTAAAGTTCCGAAATCATTTTCCTTTCACCCGAAAATTGCCTTAGGATTACTCGAATCCAAGCCAATAACTCGATAACTATAAGACATATGAAGATGTAAATAGTTTTAAAACGTAGCTGGGAACTTACGTAACACGATAACCTACATTTCCATAGTAATATGCCGTTATCGATAACAATGGAGCTCAAGGCAAGCTGAGAAACCAGTCTATTGTATGGCCCGGACGGCTAATCACCTCTTCTATTGTGTAAAAACGTAAACAAACGCAGGTGCATTCCACTCGAGGTGAATGACCCTAGTGTCAGGTGCATTGTTACGTAATTTCGAAGCGATAGCCTAATTAGTTTATAAGTAATTAGGATTTGAACGAAAAATGATAGCGTTAAATTCACGTAATCGAGCGCCGTAACGCGTTCGACCAATCACGACGCGCCATCCGTCGCCTATCGGGCGCAATTATTTACCTCTCTATCGCACGGAGCCTCGCGCTCAGCCGAGTCGTGATTGGGCGAATAAATTGAAATGTTTCTTTCCGTGAAGCGTAGGCGCATTCTGAAAAGGGGTATAAAAGGAACGATCGCTCGGTATGGGACATTCGAATTCGACCGGAACAAGAAGAACCAGCAGCCTCCAAGGAAAACCAGCAGCCAGCAGCCTACTACAAGCAGCCTACAGCCAGCAGCCAGCAGCCTACAGCCAGCAGCTAGCAGCCTACAGCCAGCAGCCAGCCACCCTCCACGACGGGTAGCGGCAGCAGCAGAAAACGACAGCATCGCGACGTATCGTCCGTACCGAGCGTTCGTTAGGATATTAGCTTAGGAGTATTTTTATAACCGCGTTAAAATTAGAGTCGTTGATTATTGTAAATATAAACCATTTGATTTGATTCGTTTTTTTAGTTAGTTTAATCCAAAATCATAATCGGTACGGTTGATTGCTGAGGACGACATCGAAGCTCAAGGTACAGGCCCGGGACGAAAGAGTGAGTCGCACGAGCTCCAGCACATTCTCTCCACTTCGAGCCGTCGATAGGAAGCTTTGCGGACGCGGTCTGCAACAGTTTCTGGTCCTTCGAGCCGGATCTTCGTGCGGACTACGGGTCTACAGCGACGTACCTGTCATGAGCGACGACAGGATGGTAAGGACGAGGTCCAGGTCCAACCGAGCTGCGTCAGTGACGAGCGAAGAGGAGAGGCAGCAACTACTCGACGAAGGCGCGTCGGCGGCCCGCGAACGAGAGGCCGCACGCGCAAGCGCTGAGAGGGCGATGGGCGCCGACGCGGCGCGCCCTCCCTCACCTCCCTCCGGACCCGCTGGCGTAACGGAAGGGCTTAGCGTCGCCGGCGCGCAACCGATGGGCGCGGCGACAGCTAACAGCACGCTCAGGTATGGATTAACCGTAGAGACACCGAGGTCACCGTCCTACGACACGACATTGCTATGGCGAAGGGATTTAGCCAAGCGGTTACGGCGTCGTTCCAGACCCACGCCGATCCCAGCTAGACATCCCAAGGCTGCCGTCATAGACAGAACTACCGAGAAACGAAAGTCGCTGCAGGAAACTACCAAGGAGGTAAATAAACCAATTATTAAAGCTCAGTCCGTCAGATCACATGCGAGCAGTCGCACTGTGATAGAAGCGCAGCTGTCTCAGGCGGAGCTCGAGGCCAGCGAACGGCTAGCGGAGATATCCCGGAGGGAGTTGCAGCTAGAAGCGGACATGGTACGTAAACGGCTAGACGCCAGAAAACTGCAGATCCGCGCTAATGCGGATAGCGCAGACGAGCACGAATCTGCTGGTAGCGTGCGGAATTCGAATCAAGATCGATTAGACGAATGGCTAGAGAACTCGCGAGACGCGACGTCAAAACCCATTTGTAAGAGGTTAACCGACGAACCTCTACCCAAGTACGAGACTCCGAGACGACCTGCGCAGGCGGAGCGGCATATTCGAGGCCTCTCACCGGACCGCCAGGTATATCGGCGATCGATATCGCCACCGTCGGAGTCGCGTAGGCGATCGATATCGCCACCGGAGCGACGCAGGCGATCGACGACGCCGCCGGCGCGTCGCGAGCGATCGACGTCGCCACAGCTGGACGCACGTACTCCGCACACGGCGCACACGCGCGCCACCGAAGGTACTGTAGCAGAGTCCATGCTGCACCTGTTCGAGAGGATGCAGATGGCGGCCCGTCCAGCCCCGAAGGATATATTCGAGCTGCCGCATTTCTACGGAGACGTCAGCGAGTGGAGAAGTTTCTACAATACCTACGCAGAGACATCGAAGCGGTATAAGTTTACTGACTACGAGAACGTGGCGCGGCTCAGGATGGCTTTACGCGGGGACGCAAAGACGTGTGTGTCTCACGTGTTATCGACAGCCACCAGACCCGATATGATCGTGAGAATACTGAAAAAGCAGTTTGGACGCAGCGAGGTATTGTTAGACAAGGCGATTGACGACCTGCGAAAGTTGCCGCAGTTGGGGCCTACCGCGAACGACCTCAACACTTTCGCGATAAAAATAATGAACGTGGTATCTACAGTTATGGATATCGATCGAAGGCACTATGCCGATAACCCCATGCTCATCAGAGAGGTTACGGACAGGTTGTCGCCGCATCTTCGAAGCAGATGGTGCGACTACGCGAAGAAACATCGAGACAGCAAGGACCCGGAGATTCTGCAGTTGGCGGATTTCCTCATGGAGGAGAGCGAACAGGAGATGTCCTTCTGTCACGCCCGCGCCGCCCCGAGGCGAGCGCAGGCGCCGTTATCAGTGCCGCACGCGCGCGCAGCCGGCGCTCGCGTGAAAATATCCGCAACGCACAACCCGCCGAGAGCTCCCACAGGACGTCAACACGAGGTGCAGAAAGTGACGTACGCGACACGTCAAGCCACAACATCCCGTTCGACGACGTGCCTGTTCTGCGGTGGCGGTCACCTGACGCCGGACTGCCGCAAGTTAGCCGCCCAATCCGTGGGCGCTAGATGGGAGTGGGCGAAATTAAATCGTATATGCTATCGCTGTATCGACGCGAAGCATATGAAAACACAATGCAAGGCCAAAGCGTGCGGCGTTGCAGGCTGTCCTCACGTACACCATCGACTGCTTCATGCGGACTCGCCGCAGGAAGTGCGTGAGGATACGGCTATGGTGCTAACACAAGAAATCAGGTCAGTACCTACATCGTCAGCAGTGACGTCATCGGCCGAGCCAGCGGACACGACGGAGCCGCGAGCTGCGGACGACGAGAACGACGCCCGCGTGTACGTGTCGTCAACACCGGACTACAGCGTGCTGCTAAAGGTACTACCCGTAACCGTATCAGGTCCAAAGGGAACGGCGCATATCTTCGCTTTCCTTGACGATGGATCCACCTTGTCAATGATCGACCAGGACGTCGCGGACGAGATCGGCGCGGTCGGTCAAGACGAGCCGCTATGCATAAGAGGTATTCAGCGGTTGAAACTTAGCTCAGTGACACAGACGGTCAAGGCTAAAGTAAGCCCCGCTCGTGGCGGCTTGACATACGATATATCCCTAAAAACGGTAGACGGACTAGGGATACGCTCGCAGTCATTAAATAAGAAGCGTCTATTGGAATACGAACATCTGGCGGACTTGGGCGACGAGTGCTACACGGGCATGGGCGTGCCGCAGATGTTAATAGGCGGAGACTTCAGTCATCTTATAAACCCGACAGAGGTGAGGCAGGGCGGCGAGGACGAGCCGTGCGCAGTTAAAACCTCGTTAGGATGGGTTTTCTTCGGGCGAATGCCGAGGTATGTACCAAATAACGAGCAGGTCGTGATGCACTGCCACAGTGACGACAGTGATCTCGTGGAGCAGGTCAAGAAACACTGGGCAGTCGAGGCGCTTGGCATAACGGCAAAGGACAACATTCGACCCGACGACCAGCGAGCGATCGATACATTCGAACGAACAGTAAAAAAGGTAGGACAGAGATACGAAGTCGGCCAACTATGGGCTGCCGACGACATAAAGCTGCCACCGAGTTTCAACATGGCGAAGGCGAGATTACGCAATCTAGAAGCCCGCATGTCGAGAGATCCTGACTTTGCCAACGAGTATCAAGCACAGATACACAAGCTTCTGGAAAAGGGGTACGCAGAGCGCATCATGGAACCACCGCAGTCAGATCGGATGTGGTTTCTGCCCCATTTCAGCGTCTACAATTTAAATAAAGGAAAGTATCGCGCTGTATTCGATTGCGCCGCGAAAAGTCAGGGATGTGCATTGAACGATTTCATCCTCGCGGGACCGGATTTACTACAGAGCCTGCTGGGGATACTACTTCGATTCCGTGAGTGGGAATTCGCCGTCACCGCGGACATACAGGAAATGTTCCTTCAAATACAGCTGCGAAGAGAGGATCGGCATAGTCAGCTCTTCATCTGGAGGGGATCGCGGCGTGACGTGACACCGTGGACGTACCAGCTAAACCGGGTATGTTTCGGTAACATCTCTTCTCCTTTTCTCGCACACTCGGTGCGGAATAGGAATGCGACGGACAACAAGGATCGCTATCCGGACGCGGTCTACGATATCCATAATAATCACTACATGGACGATTATGTGGCATCATATGAGACAGAACGGGAACTCATATCAACAGCGACACAGGTGAGACTAGCACACGCGGAGGCTAGCTTTCGGCTGCGCAGCTACGCTAGCAACAGCGAGTTGTTAATGCGAAACATCGATCCGGAGGAGCGAGCGACGGGACCTTCTCATCTCGGAGAAAAGCAACAGACCGTCCTCGGAATGACGTGGGACCCAGAGACGGATACGCTGGGGTACAACACGAAAATGCTACGAGTGCCAGACGACGTGAAAAGGTACGAGCGATCGCCCACTAAAAGGGAACTTTTGAGTGCCGTAATGTCAGTTTACGACCCATTAGGCCTCATAGCGCAGTATATGATAAGCGCTAAGATCATATTCCAACGTGTGTGGACAAAGGGCACGGACTGGGACGAGCGGCTGCCGGCGGAGGAAGCGGAGGACTTTTTCCGGTGGCTGAGGGCACTGAGCGACGTGTCCGCGCTGCGAATACCCCGACGATACGCCACGCCCACCGGTGCAGTTAGAAGAGAACTGCATATTTTCAGTGATGCATCGACCGAGGCCTACAGCGCGGCGGCCTATTGGCGAGTATCGAACGACGAGGAGGAAACGCAAGTGAGCTTAGCTATAGCGAAAAGCCGAGATTGCCCGCTAAAGGTAATGACAGTTCCCAGGCTCGAATTAACCGCAGCAGTCGTCGGCGTGCGGCTGGCGGAGACAATTTTACGCGAGCAGCGTTATCCTGTGACAAAGGTGACGTATTGGACAGATTCCATGGTTGTTCTCGGATGGGTTCGCGATGACGCGCGAAACTATCGTCCGTACGTGTCACACCGACTTGCGGAGATCGCCGAGAAAACAGATAGAGACGCGTGGAGGTATGTACCAACCGCTCAGAACCCCGCAGATCGAGCGACGAGATGTCAACCAGCGCAGAGCGTGCGCATCGAGGACGAGTGGTACGAAGGACCGCGCTTTCTCTATGGACCCGAGACATCATGGCCTAGTCACACATCGAATCGAACAGACGACCTGCCTGAGAGGAAGGCGAGGCCGTCAACCGAGACATCACTGGCGATCATCTCAGCGAAGCCAGACCCTTCGAGCGTACTGCCAGACGTGAGACGGTTTAGCAGTTACGACAGACTGTTGAACGCGACAGCGAACGTCTTGCTATTCATCGAGAAAATGAGAACGAAGAATAAAGCCTTGCAGCTACAAGTCAGACATTTGAGAAAGGCAGAACACATGTGGTTGCAATACAGTCAACGACGAAGCTTTCCCGAAGAGCTTCGAGCCTTAAGCCAGAATAGGCTCATCGATCGCAAATCGCGATTATACGACCTGGCACCCGAGCTAGGCGATGACGGCGTGTTACGCATGAAGACGAGGCTGGGCAGCGCTCCAGTATTGTACACCGCGCTACAACCGATAATACTGGATGGCCGCGAGCCGTTCACCCGTCTACTCATCCTGCGAGCTCACCGACGATCAGCGCACATTCACAACGAAGCAGTAATCAACGAACTGCGACAAGAATATTGGATACTACATCTGCGGCCGACCGTGAAGTCTGTAGCTCGAAACTGCGCGCTATGCACACTACGACGAGCAACACCGAGAGCGCAGCCCTTAGGCGATCTCCCGCCCGAGCGACTACAGGCGTATCAACGTCCCTTCACTCACACCGCACAAGACTACATGGGACCGATGTTCGTCACGATCGGACGGCGCAGAGAAAAACGCTGGGTGTGTCTATACACGTGCCTAGTGACGCGCGCTATTCACCTTGAAAGCGTGCACAGTCTTTCAACCGACAGCGCGCTACTATCACTACGAAGATTCGCCGCGAGAAGAGGATGGCCCAGAACGATGTACAGCGATAACGCGACGTGCTTCAGGGCGGCGGCGACGGAACTACGTGAGGCGTACCGGCAATGGCTGCCTGTACTGCAAACTTACGCCACTCAGAACCGAATGGAGTGGAAATTCATCCCACCTGGCAATCCTTCGGCCGGGGGCGCGTGGGAGCGAATGATAAGGACAGTTAAGATAGCGATGTCCTACACTTTCAACGAACGAGCACCGAAACCCGAAGTTTTCGAAACTCTACTCGCCGAGATAGAGAATATCGTCAACCGACGACCACTTACACATGTCAACGTCGATCCAGACTCCGAAGAAAGTTTGACTCCAGCACACTTTCTACTTCTTCATAACGCTAACCTACCGATGATTGGCGTTTACGACGAGAACGAGAAGAAGCAATGGAAGATGGCCCAAGCGCTTGCCGACCACTTTTGGCGGCGCTGGACCAAAGAGTACTTTCCTCTACTGGCACCGAGGAAGTCGTCCCACGACGGAGGGCGGCAACTTCAACCAGGCGATGTGGTCATCGTCGCTGAACCCAATGGTCCACGCAGCGTGTGGCCCCGAGGCGTCGTCGAGACTACCTACCCGGGACCCGATGGACGGGTCCGCTCCGCTGACATCAGAACGAGACACGGGACGCTACGCAGGCCCAGCTGCAGGCTGGCGGTCATCGCGTCGCAACCCATGCACCAGGAGTCTTCGACTGCGGGGACAAAATGTTAGCGACGCGTCGAAATATATGTAAAATAGCATAAGAATTCGATTAAGACTGTATTCGTAATAAAGATTATTTCGTAGGTAGGAAACGGGTAGAACTGCGTTAGTTAAGTTAATTTTGTCAATTCCGATTATTAAGTATGATAATAAGACTCATATGTGATGTATTCGATAGCAGGCAATTCCCATATTCCTTCCTTCCCAAGTCGCGGAAACCGAGTCCAAAGTTCAATCTAAACTCAGACTGTCCATTGGACTACGATTAATAGCCAATAAGCACTAACGTGAGAGGCTTAGAGCGAGAAAACCGAACTCTCCTCTGATTGGCTAAAAATATTTCCTTAAAGTTCCGAAATCATTTTCCTTTCACCCGAAAATTGCCTTAGGATTACTCGAATCCAAGCCAATAACTCGATAACTATAAGACATATGAAGATGTAAATAGTTTTAAAACGTAGCTGGGAACTTACGTAACACGATAACCTACATTTCCATAGTAATATGCCGTTATCGATAACAATGGAGCTCAAGGCAAGCTGAGAAACCAGTCTATTGTATGGCCCGGACGGCTAATCACCTCTTCTATTGTGTAAAAACGTAAACAAACGCAGGTGCATTCCACTCGAGGTGAATGACCCTAGTGTCAGGTGCATTGTTACGTAATTTCGAAGCGATAGCCTAATTAGTTTATAAGTAATTAGGATTTGAACGAAAAATGATAGCGTTAAATTCACGTAATCGAGCGCCGTAACGCGTTCGACCAATCACGACGCGCCATCCGTCGCCTATCGGGCGCAATTATTTACCTCTCTATCGCACGGAGCCTCGCGCTCAGCCGAGTCGTGATTGGGCGAATAAATTGAAATGTTTCTTTCCGTGAAGCGTAGGCGCATTCTGAAAAGGGGTATAAAAGGAACGATCGCTCGGTATGGGACATTTCGAATTCGACCGGAACAAGAAGAACCAGCAGCCTCCAAGGAAAACCAGCAGCCAGCAGCCTACTACAAGCAGCCTACAGCCAGCAGCCAGCAGCCTACAGCCAGCAGCTAGCAGCCTACAGCCAGCAGCCAGCCACCCTCCACGACGGGTAGCGGCAGCCGCAGAAAACGACAGCATCGCGACGTATCGTCCGTACCGAGCGTTTCGTTAGGATATTAGCTTAGGAGTATTTTTATAACCGCGTTAAAATTAGAGTCGTTGATTATTGTAAATATAAACCATTTGATTTGATTCGTTTTTTAGTTAGTGTATTCCAAAATCATAATCGGTACGGTTGATTGCTGAGGACGACATCGAAGCTCAAGGTACAGGCCCGGGACGAAAGAGTGAGTCGCACGAGCTCCAGCACATTCTCTCCACTTCGAGCCGTCGATAGGAAGCTTTGCGGACGCGGTCTGCAACAATAATATAACTATACATATGACGATATTTTTCCACAAATTCTAATTAACGCGTTGATTTTGGACGCGTTAATTAGACGCGTGAATTAGGGATTCTTGAAAAACACAAAATAACTTTTTAAAGGTACATGTAATAAATCACAGAATCTAGTATCAATTAAATATTGCTACCTTTAATGTATTCTGTAACTCTCATAGCAATAAAGCTGCTGGTTGATTTTTAAAATGTAAACTTGTTAATTAGAAATTTCTTAAACCAAAACGCGTGAATTAGGTACTTACGTGCGTAATCTGCGGCCTGGACACAACTGACACTACCATTCCGCACGGGGCTTTGGGCGCGACCGACTGCTTGACCGAAATGCGGTAGCGAGATCCGTGCCTACATTCAGACCACTGGTGTAGTCAAAAACGATCGCGACGCGTGATTTAGGATACGTTTCGAGACAAAGTAATTATAATTGAATTTTTTGTGGTTTATGACTGTATTGACTAGATTTTTTGTACAATGAAAATATATATTCTTTTGTGAAATAAACTTGTTTTCATCGGGTTTTCTTTATGTATATCATCAGGAAAAATTGGAACGTAAGTAGTTTTGGTAGTGGGACGCGACGTGTTTATTAGGAGAATGGGACTTTTAGATTTTTTTTCCACCCGAAGCCTTTTAACTATCTCTTTGAAAATTCATGTACAGCTCAATACAAATACCTTCTACGATAAAAAAATATAAACCATGATAAAATCTATGATTTTATATGGTTAAAGAGTGAAGACAAGCAAAAATGTACGTCTGGAGAATGACCGACTAATCCTTTTACCGACACTTTTCTGCAAGCGTATAATTGGCACCTCTCCAAACGCCTTCCAATTGCTAATTGAAGCGTGAGTCGATTTCTCGAAATAACCGATAATCTAACTCTTTCGCAAATTAGTTCCTTAGAACGGTTTGGCACTACGTCTGATGCGAATCCGATCCGATCCGAACCCGTCAAAATAGTAATAAGTATAGCCGCCGCGAGCACTTATACCAGATGACGTTGATGGGTCTCCAAAGTGACTCAAAACATGTCGCTGAACGCGATGTATTAACCTGAGCAGTGAGCATTTAAATATTTGAATATGTCTCACGAAAGTTTAACGTCTATACAAAATCTTGTTATAATTACACTTTTATCTCTTTATCGCTCAATTGAGCAGATTTCTTGATTTACTTCGTCATAGGTCCTGAAAAGGCATTAGTAAGTATTAATCTTCTTCTTCTTTGTCGTATCCTCATGGCTGAGGGACGTGACAAATGTGGACACTCTTCACCAGTTGTCTCCACGCCACTCGATCCGGGGCCCGGTGCATGCTAGCCTGCAAAGTGGTCTTTGTCACAGACGTTATTCTGTCTGCCCAACGTGTGCCCATGCTTCCACTTCTTCGCTTCCTTGCCATGCGTCCCGTGATTGTGAGCTTCTCTAGACTATCTGGTGCGGTCCTGTTCAGATAGCCGAAGAAACCCAGCGCACGTTGGGTGCAAATAGTCGCGTTTTGATGCCGAGCTCCTCAAGAATAGAGACGTTTGTACGGCGTTCAGTCCATGAGATCCGGAGCATTCTTTGCCAGCACCACATCTCGAACGCATCTATTCTGCGGCAGGTTGTTACTTTAATGGTCCAGGTTTGAACGCGTATAAAAAGATCGTAGTGACGTATCAGGACCTCAAAAAAGCGGCAGAGAAAAGAACGGAATGGCGATTACTCCACAGACAAGAGCCTGGCTCTTAAATAATATGATGATGATGAAAAAGATCGAGAAAACTACGGTCTGATCTTTGTTTTGCGTTAGTAAGTAATAATAGCTAACACGAAAGTCCTGAATCACCTTCGTGTGGCAAGCAGTTTCGCCCTTCGTCATTTATTCTTGTCATTTGATCTTGAACCTTCTTAAAATAGCATATCGTTTTTTTTTGCTCGCTTTGTTTGGCCGCGTTTGACCTTTCTTTGGACTACATCGAGATTTGAAAAAAGAGTATTGAAATCTTCAAGCTATTTTAGACTGAGTTGACTTGAGTTAAGAGTTAAAGTTAGGATTTTGTAAGTATTCTATAGTATTTTATGCAACAGGCGTTTAAAGGAGGTCAAAAAAGACGACTGGTTCGGCTTCGCCTCAAATTGTTATTAAGATGCCACGAGTATTTTTTGACTTAGTTAAACACCGTTGCATATAATAGTTTTTCTACGACCATGCACTTAGTTTTTAATACTTTTCTTGAATAACTTTCGTGGAATTCACACTGTTTTCTGTAAATATTTTAACGCAAAGGTTTGCACTGTCAGCTCAGCTGCCCAAAGCCTTCCCGCGCACGCGAGCAGTATCGTTACAACAATGCGTTGCCATGGTTACAGAGCCAAACAATGCGTTTTCAGATTTTTCTATACTGCGCGCATGCGCGGAAAGCCGGCGGACGCTGGCTTTGGGGAATAGACTTTTATGTAGGGTTTTAAAGATTTATGCACGACCCTATTTTTAATGACGAATAACAGTTCGGGAGTAGAAAAAAGTACAAAATGCTTGCGTCTTGTAATTGGTGTGACATGGACTGAAAGTAGAGATGTTAGTTTTACTTTAAGATGTTTCGCTGACTAATAATGAAATAAACTTTGCTCATTTGGACGACTGCCAAAGAGCAGTAACCGTATTTTACTCGTACTTGAGAAATGAAATTGAAAATACTACTAGTAGGTGTAAGATACCAGGCAGGTCGCATTCATTTTTTGCGAGATGTGTAGAATGTAGCCTAAATAAATAAATAAATAACATAAATAAAAAAAGCTTGATTTGTTCCCCCACACATACTTAAAACATAAATGAGAAATAATTTACAATAAGAGTGCGAAAAGGGTTAACTTAGCAGCAAAAAATAAATATGTGGTTAAATCAACCTATCCCCTTTTTCGTTGAAAGGTAAAAGCCTCCCCCAAGGAATTCCACTCCTCTCTGTCTTGAGCTGTCTCTGTCCAGATACAGATACAGTGACGACAAATGGACCATACGAACTGTAAAGTGGCCTGGGCCACTGGGCTCAAGAGGCAGAGGCCGTCCGCGTGGGAGATGGTCGGACGAATTAGTAGCAACGGCAGGTCCAAAATGGACAGAGACAGAATGTAGCCTAATAAATAATAAATAAATAAATAAATAAATATTGGGGACACCTTACACAGATCAACTTAGCCCCAAACTAAGCAAAGCTTGTACTATGGGTGCTAAGCGAGACGATATACATACTTAAATAGATAAATACATACTTATATACATAGAAAACATCCATGACTCAGGAACAAATATCAGTGCTCTTCACACAAATAAATGCCCTTACCGAGATTCGAACCCAGGACCGCGGCTTAGCAGGCAGGGTCAAAAAAAAGTTCAGGGATAAAAAAGTTATCGGTACTTATGTCAGTTTAATATTCATAAACGTACCTGTGGTGACAGTTTAAGACGATACAGGAGGGCTCGATTCTCCATACAATCGCTCTCGACTATTTCCTCCCTGGTTTTTGAAGCTACAGCAATGATTTTTTAAACACAGAATATGATTATTTATATCTATGGTGGACCTGTTTTGATTTGTTTGATATTCTTATTTTTAAAGACGCTAGGTCCCATCAAAATTTACAAAAACGGCCTTATTGTCATTATGGCGCAAAAAAGGTGTGGCATTTATAAATTGGTAACAATTAGCCAAAACACCAAACGGTCTGACACAGACTATTTTATTGTTATTCAGAGTCTCAAAATTTCGTTACGATTGATTAAGTTTTAAAGGAGGAAACAGTCGAGAGCGGAACCTCGATTTTAACGATTTTTTCGCAATATCTTTTAACTGACTTGTTCTGAATGTACAATTTTTTTTTTGTTAAATCTTGTTAATAACACTAGTATATTTATCTGAAATTCCTAAATTGAAAGGGAGGCTCCTTTTCATTTTAGAAATTTCGCTCCTGTAGCGTCTTAAGCATTTCACCACCTCCTTCCTTCCCTTGGGTGTCGTAGAAGTCGATTGTGGGATAGGGGTCAAATTGTGGCGTAGGCGAGAGGCTGGCAACATGTCACTGCAATGTCAAAATTAGTATTCTTTCAACCTTTTAATTGCCAAGAGTGGTACTGAAACTTGAATAGTTTTGCCTACCCCTTTATATTATAAAGGCGTGATTGTAAAAGTGCGTTGGGGATGGTCGCAAGTTCGTCGATGAGACCTGGTTTGCGGCACTTGCTGACAAAAGGGAAAGAAGACACCATAGCGAAACGTTGCAATTGGTTGCAAGCGTCCCTTGTCAGCTATGTGGCAAAATATGTTGCTTTCGCATAGGTCTCTTCAGTCATCAAAAGCGATGTCTCTCGGACATTGCACCATAAATCGTCTGAAATAGACGCTAAGGCCAGTAGTAGTAGTAGTATGTACCTATACAGAGTATTACGATCGTTATTCCACGAATTATGTTTATATAAATCGATTTATCCAATAAGGATCAAGTACTAATCGATAACACCCTAATACACATAAGTGGCGCCATCTTAAACCCCTATTTGTTTAGACAGAACCCATTATAAACTGACAAGAACCTTACCTCAAAGCATGAAAGTATATTTTTCCATGGCAAGCACTTGACATAGAACATGCATGGAATATGATACTTCTAAATTCAAAACAAGACGATCTCTTACGCTGCGGATCTTAGAATTCGATAGTTGGGGCCAGGGATTAGGCGCAATAGACAACGCATTGTGAAACGTTGTTTAAGATTAAACCAAAATGGCCTAAAGGTAAGGAGTGAACTTAAATTTTTGACCGGTAAGGTGGATGTACCACTGCTTGACAGGTTAAGGGAAAATATTTATGTGTTTCGTGATATTACGATAATTTACCCATCTATACAAAACATATCCATCTTTTTTGGGAGATGTGACCTTTAACTTTGTTAAATGCAATTAGTTTCATACAGTGATAATATAAAAAAATCTCAAAATTAAATAAAACGTAAGTCAATACGCTTGTCCGAATAACTGACAGGTGCTTTTGCTGGCAGTCCTAATAGATGACATCTAAGTATGATTCAGGAAAAACAGTAAAAAACAAGTGTTTTGGGTTAAAATTTACTACAAAATTAAATAATTTAATAAAAAAAAACGTATTCTGTTGATAACATTTACTTTTTACGTGTTACATTTATGTAATAAAATAGAATAAGTCGGCTCCGCATTTTGAGCAAAATAAATTATGTAATGAACTAAAATAGGGATTCCCCCAAAATAAAAATTGTATTCCACAGGTTCTGCAATACTTTGCCGGCTCCACTTCTTCGTCGTTTAAATCCACCTCTGTATCTGGAAGCATCACGAAGAACAGATCCAGGAAAATGTGACGCGGTAAATCCAGGACAGCAATAAGGAAGCGATGGACGAACCCCTTAACACATCTTCTATGGCCTTTTCTAAGTCTTCTTGAGAATATCTCTTCCACTGACCTTTATCAGGCGGCATTTCTGAAAATATACCTAAAGTTTTGTGAAAAATGACATGTCAAGCACTACCCAAAGAAATTATACAGATTTCACTACATTTAACGAGAAAACATATCAATAAAACCGTAAAAGATATACAAAAAACTGTCTATGTGCATGTAATTTGTTTTTTTCAGTAAAGTTAATGTGACTTACAGAAAAATATGCTGATAATATGAAACTGTAAACGATTCGTTTTGGCTACTTTAATCGTGATATCCTGAAAAAACGGCTCGACAAACATTGGGACTTGGAAAATAACGTAAGTAACAGAATAACTTATAATATGGACGTGTAACATTTCAATTTGGCAGCCCAATGACCAGAATGGCGTAGGTTGGTATTTAAACTATTTAACAAAGTGCTGGATTTTGAGGATCAACGTAAAGTTGACCTCGATACTAGACGCGACCAGTTCAAGGCCCGCCCACTTGCTGCCATATCCTACAATTATACTCACGGCGTACCTACGTACCCTCAATGTGCACGGAGTTTCGCTGTAAAGATGGCTACATTAGCCATCTTCGGGTGCATGATCGTCGGAATAATTTTATAAGGGGTCGAAATGGTCGCCATGGCCGAAATCGGTCGGTCAATCATCAATATTTCAATTTTCATTTTTCCTCAAGTAGTTTAAGGTAGGTACATGTACTAATAGTACAGAAGACACAATTCCCTCCACTGTACTAGACCGAACTACTCCCAAATGATTCTGCTCTCTAGTACATTTAGTACACTCACACACGCGCAACAGAATGGGAGCGAAAGGAGCGAAGAGCCGAGGAGTGACAATGACAGCAAAGCGATCCGTGTGATCCGACCGCAACCGAACTAGAACCGACTGACTCGGACCGAGAGCGCGCGAAAACGACCGATCAGCTCTCGGCTAGTACGAGCGAGCGTTACTGTACGCCATATGCACAATTTGTTTCTCACTCTCTCGGTGTACTACTGTACTAAATGTCCTAAAATAACGAACTAATACACTTCGGAGATCGTACTAGTTGGGAGCGATCTTTTCAGTGAACGAGCAGGCACAACTCTAGTTTATTTAAGGAGTCTTTTGAGATTTTTTTACATTTCAAATACCTAAAGATACAGACTACAGTTGATAGGTAATCTGTAGTTCGGAAACTATGCTGTCGTAACGTCTTGAGTTGGCAGATTTGCAGTATCCAGTATCCGAAACGTTTCCTTTACTTCGAAACAAGAGCAGGCTGATATTTAATGCATTGTCATCACAGAACTTAATTTAGATAGAAGAAACAAATTCATATATTTGTATAGGGGCCGAGCGTGTCAAATTTTGTACTGAAGTTGATTCTTGCCTGTAATTTTAAATATGTCTCAGGCTCTTGATTGTTCATAATTTTTGTGTTGTTGCAATTGAATATCACGTAACGAGGCATTTTTTATGTTTTGGTTGACTTCAACTTACAAAAATTGACGCCCGAAAGCTGCAAGCTGCGAGTAAAGACGGACAACTCAGTGGATTTCACTGAGTTCATTTGACACGCTAAGTATACGTTTGCTTGATCTATGGTATATATGACATCTGTGATTGTCATATTTTGCATGCGAATGCTGCTGTCTGTACTGTTCAGATTATGACAATCCACGATTCGAACCTTAGAATATACCTATAATACTTAGTGCAACTTCAATTTAGATGTTCAATAGAGTAAATTTCATTGTGATTATTTATAATTCATTATTATTTTTTAAATTAGTATCAAATTGTAATTCACCTTTCTACATATATAAAAATCATACTCGACGATCATAATATAAATTCGTATAGATTATGGTAGAATAGTTTATAATGTAATTTAATATTATCATCATTATCCTCCTTGTGTTATCCCGGCATTTGCCACGACTCATGAGAGCGTGAATTCGTCGCTCCGTTTTTCCGTGAAAGACGGACAAATAAACAGACACACACACTTTCCCATTTATAATTATTAGTATGGATATCCCGCCTTACGCGACCTAATGGGACCATGTCGGGGTTATACCTAATCGATTGAAAAAAAAATTGAAAATCGGTCCTTGATTCTTAGAGATATCGAGTAACATACCTACATACAAAAAAAAAAATCTAAATCTACGTCACATACCTAATCGGTCTAGTTACGATATGAGTCGGAACTGTGAATACCAAAAGTGGCGTTTTTATTTGAAGTTACTTGTTGAAGGTTTCGTAATATATATTTTAATACAGGTACTGTCTGTAGTATTAAATTATCATTTTTACTTTAATATTTCTATATTACTTTTTTTTTAATACATACTAACTACCTTGTTAATGTAAAAAAAACCGGGCTGGAATCCTGGTAAGGGCATTTATTTGCGTGATGAGCACAGATATTTGTTCCTGAGTCATAGATGTGTTCTAAGTATTTATATAAGTATTTGTATATTATATATATCGTTGTCTGAGTACCTGCAACACAAGCCTTCATGAGCTTACCATGGGACTCAGTCAATCATGTCCTGTATTTATTTATTTATTAATACAGTTAATGTCTGTAATATTCGATTATTATTTTTACTTTAATATTTTCTATATTACTATTTTTTACTACTGCCTTGTTAATGTAAAAAAATGTTCTGTAATAGTGTTGCTTTGCATAACTATCAAAGGTAAGGTAAAACTTTTCGATTAAGGTACAGCGGGGCAAATCTCGACTGGGGGAAATTATAACTGGTCCATTTTTCCATGTCTTACAATGTTTGCATTATTAAATAGTTAATAATGCAAACATTGTAAGAAATGGAAATTGTCATATTATTCCTTGTTTCAAGACTAAAGAGTCCTAGGAAATGACAAATAAGTAATTTTAGACAAAACATAAATTAAACGTGTTTTATGTAGAGCCCCTTGTGACTAAGCGTGTCATTGTCATTAGCCACCCCGGTCGAACCCGCCACCCACATCTGTCAGCGCGTTAATGATGACGTGTTCGCTTTTTAATTCCTCGCAAAGGGGTAAAGTATACACGTGTGTGTTTTTAATCTTACATCGGTGCCGACGTTCTGAGTATGCGGTTGTTTTTGTTTTAACAAGACTTCCGTGAGATACAGACATATTAAATAATTTATAATTAAGTATGGGATAAGACGCTAAAACTTGAACCGAAATAATTCAACGTTTAAGGTTTTTTCTGGCAAAATTCCTGTAAAATATTCGTCAAAATATATTGAGAGATCCTGTAAACCTGATTTAACAGAATTAATTTCATCATCTCCCCAAACTCATTAAACTTTAAACATCACTCGAAATTTAACACTTCACCTGCAGATGTGCCAAATTTTGGTGATTATTATTAATTGAGGTAATTTTTCCAAGGGTTAAAACTCCATGAAATATTTGCCACTTAGTCTCTGAGACAAATGAGGATTATGAAAGTTATAATCATTGTTCAGAAATCGTGAGATATAAATTTAATGAAATGATGAACTGACAGGTGGATTTAATTAAGAAAGGATGCCCATTCAATCCCTTCATATTGAGAAAATAAATGCATTTTAAAGGTAGATACGCCACCATAGAACTAGATTTAGATAGAAGAAACAACTTCATCTATTGCGAGTCTAGTGAAAAAGGGTATAACTCAAATTGACTCGGTGAAAAAGGTCACAAGTCCGAGGTGGGACTTATTAAACGTGCCCTTTTTCGCCGAGTCAATTTGAGTTATACCCTTTTTCACTAGACTCACAATATATGGCGGCCGAGCGTGTCAGATTTTATTACTTGCCTGTGATTTTAAATATGTCTCAGGCCCTTGAGTGTTCATAATTTTTGTGTTGTTGCAATTAAATATGCAAAGAGGCATCTTTAATGTTTTTGTTGACGCCCGAACCCAAAAGCTGCAAGCTGCGATTAAAGACGGACAACTCAGTGGATTTTACTGAATTCATTTGACACGCTAAGTAGAGATACGTTTGTATCTCTATTTAGCGTGTCAAATGAATACGCTAAGTAGAGATACGTTTGTATTGTACCTAAGCAAACGCTTGTTCTATGGTATATATGACATCTGTGTACGCCACGCTAAGGTGTTTAGTGTTTGAAGGAAAGCATTCGCACGCTTCCATAAGGCAGTTGGTCATAGCGTAAAGTGTTTTAATTTTATTTTTAGTTTTACGTACTTATAGTATGTATGTCATTTTATCGTTTAACAGTGTATTAACCGTAATGCTGTGTAAATATTAAATAAAGAAATGAAAAATGAAATAGCGACTGGACTCTCATAGCAGCAGGTCGCAGGTTCGAGTCCTGCCGGAGGTACGCTACTCGATAGCGTAACGGTTACAAATAATTTATGTAATTTTAGATTATTGTTAGTACCCGTGTGTCTCTATTAACTTCTGCTCTATTTGCCAGGTTGTAACGCTGTGTCTTGCGTGGGCGACGGTCGCGCGACCGTCGCCGTCGCGTCTCATACTTCCATATCGATAAGGTTTGATTTCGTATGCGTCGCATCGCCGTCGCGCTACCATCGCGCGACCGTCGCCCACGCAAGCTACGGCGTAATAATACTGTTATATTTTGTTGTCGATGAAGATATTTCTGAAACATACCAATTACCCCGACATGCCGTCAGCGTAGAATTACGAAACAAGACCTAACATTTTAGCCTTTACCTAACTTGCATTATTTCTATTGTATCTCAGTTTTGGGTAAAAACTAGCATAACTTGACGGAGGCAGATTTGTACAGCGTGTTTTTATTGAATCCCGTTAACTTCGGCATATAGTTGGGTCCATTATAGGAAACAGAATAGCATAGTTCGTTTTTTTATGTGGACACTCTATTTAATAATGCAAATATTAAACTGAAATAAATGCCATACACAAAGAAAAAGTGACCAAGGCCTCCAAGTGTTTAAAGCTGGATTCGAACCTCCGCTAAATAAAATAGTTTGTTTTAAGAATGCAAACATTGTAAAACATAGAAAAAACGGATCAGTTACATTTGGCCCGCTGTACCTTATTACTGGTTTATACTGTGACTCGGGCCTCACACTAAATTCAGATATCCAATTTATATTAGAGGTTAGCTATCTTCTCAAGCATTGGCAACAATATACCTCTAGAAAAGCAAATTATCTCGGCCTCTGCTCCCTAGGGAGTAAGCAGTTTGGGATACTGTCTATAGGTAAGGCTGACCTTCATATTATTTGATAACATTGAGGCCAAAATTAGGATAATACCAAAATTACATAATAAGCCGAAATGTAGGTAAGAATTTGAATGTAAATGAGGTGATAAGGTCTGAAGTAATTTAATTTTGTATGAAAATAGCAAATAATTATAGGTATATTTTGTTTTTATGTTAATTGAAGATTATTTCCTTTATTGTTTATTTAGAATAAGTTACATCTCTCCTCCACAGGACAAGCATTGTCTAGTGTGGAGGTCAGCAAAATTGTAAGCGTGTGTGTTCATTTGAAAGTTTTAGGTTGAAATATTCGATCTTACTTTCTTTTGAAAAAATTGTTAAGCTAATTATTATCGACCTGTGGTAGTTTAAACGCTATTTTAGGAACGATACCTAAAGGCATTCAGTATTTTATTGAAGATAATTATTAATAATGTATGAATTTGTTTATGATCGTATCTATTGAAAGCTACAATTTACACTTTTATGATTTTAGCACACCAATAGATCCCCCAAGGACCCCAAATAACATACCAAAAATGCAGCTTTACATCACACTTTGTTTTTTTACTCCTAGTTTTCCTATGTAATTATTTTAGTGCGTAGGTTTTATTTAATAATTGTGTGCATTTACATACGCATTTAACCTTCGAAAGTTATATGAGTATGCATTATAATATCTACTACCACGTAAGACACCCAAGTAGCACAAACGAGCAGGCAATTTTATTTATTAAATGATTTTAGAAAACGCCTACATTGTTCGCCTAATCCCGAGATTCATTTTATTAATTTTATATTTATTAAGTATAATAATATGTTTTGCCCTAGAATTATGGATTTTTACTATGTAAGTAGGTATTTAAGCTCACAATTAAATCCTTGTCGCTTTAAATCTAGGGTGATTTATACACCCTGTTTTTATTGAATTCCGTTAACTTTAAGGGAAGATTATTTAATTAAAATACAATCAATTTCTCTAAGAAACTAGCCGCTTAACTCTCACGGTTGTCGAATTATTGAAATAAAAAAATACTGAAAACGTGTGTGAATCCCTTACCACTTCCTAATGTTATTTGTTTTGACATGTGCCGTCAAACACTTGACAATGACTTTAATGTTATGATTGAGGTCCTCGCACACTAATTAATCCATGTATAAAAACGAAAAAAAAAATCCCGAATAAAAAGCGATATACTACAGGGTGGCTCCTGGTGATAAACCTAACTGAAAACAAAAAAAACACAGTGTATTTAATTATACCGGATTTATCAAAGCTCCAATGATATTTTTAGTACACATTTTTTTTTTCCCCACACTAGTCAAAGTAGTCATTTCTTGTCTGTTCAAACCTTCAAAGCGCAATATGTACTGAAAAAGGTCATAAAATACACGCGCCGAGAGGAAATTCGTAACTCGTGACGATTTAAATTACAATTACCATTTATCGCCACTCGTTTGGAATTTTCTCTTTTCCGCATTTGTATTTTTCTACCGAACCGTTTTGCAAATACTCTATAAAAGCGAACGCAGTAAATTCACGACAATATCGTCGATAAACGATAAGTAATAACCCGAAACGATTACCCAATAGTCCAATAACTACTAACAATCTATAACAACTGCCGATCTATAATCTATAAGTAACGGACCACGCACACTGCTCCCGAAAACTTGCCTGTCCTTAAAAAAATATTAAATGTAAATCAAATTTCTGTTTAGTAAGTCGGATAGAAATATACAAAGTGTATGAGTTGGTTGGGAATGCGAGTGATAGGGTCGAGTGGAGGAAGAGAGGGGAGGCCTTTGCCCAGCAGTGGGACACTAACGCAGGCTAGAAAAAAAGAAAAAAAAAATGAGTTGGCCGTGACGTCACACTACATCTACTATTAGGTAAGTAATTCCATATTAGCAAACCGTATACTTATTAGTGTGCCATTTTCTAAATTCGATCTAAATTTTGCATCCTGTTGCCACTGCCTGACGTCGCCATAATGTCGACAAGCGTGAAAAACTCCTCGTAGTAAAGTAGTGATATTTGTCAATCAGGAGAGTTTTAATTACCATCGCTTGATTTAAAAATATCACTTATTTACATACTTGGCTGGTGCGATAACCCAAAATGAGTTTTGGCCTCACGCCACTTTACTCGGTCTTGAGCGGTATCGCGCCAGCTGTCGCCGACGCCGAGCTCACGGAGGTCTACCTCCACTTTATCCGCCCAACGATATTTTGGGTGACCAGCAGGACGGCGTCCATTCGGTCTCCCCAAGTAGGCTCTTGACTGCCCGATCTTTACATCCTTTCAAGGTGACCAAGCCAACGGAGACGATGCGATTTGGTTTCACCTATTATATTTGGCTCAGCTACTAGTTCCTCCGTATCTTCTGGCCGAAGACCATAAGGAATGAGGATTTGTGGAGTGTATGCCGACAACCTCCGATCGCACAGGAAGTGGCTCAGCGACCGGTCATACGAGTACCCTTCGAAGAGGAGCTACAAACAGCGCCAGTATCGCGTTTGAGTGGCGGCCTCAAGGAGGAAAGCGAGCCCGCAAACGCCCCGTACACACCTGGAGGCGGAGCGTTGAGAACGAGCTGAGGGAATATGGACTGAGCTGGAACGAGGCCAAGGCGGTGCCTCAAGATAGAAAGGTGTGGAAGGATCTTGTGGAGGCCCTATGCACCTATGGGGTGCCCTAGGACGATCAACAACAACAACAACTAGTTCCTCAATTTCCTGGATCCTCCAATTGCCATCGTCTTTTTGATGTGAAACTTCTGATGCGACTTCCAACTGACAGCGCGTTACATAAAATTATTGTAACCTTGCGTAAAATGCCGCTCACTCAGCGCGTAACATTCTGCGTATTATTCTGTTAGTGTCGTTACGCTCAACGACTCACTCATTCAATTCATTCACTTATTCACTCAGTCATCGACAGAACAGAAATGAATTGGAATGTGTGTGTTTTATATTTAGATCGAGTGCAAAATGAGTTTATATTTGTTTTTTCAATAATTTGCGCAAATAGGAATGTAAATAAAATATTTAAAACAGTAAAAAGATGGACGTAACTAAACGCAAAAAGGACAGACAGTCAGTGACAGAACAGAAATGAATTGGAATGTGAATGTTTTATATTTAGATCGAGTGCAAAATGAGTTTGTATTTGTTTTTTCAATAATTTTCGCAAATAGGAATGTAAATAAAATATTTAAAACAGTAAAAAGATGGACGTAACTAAACGCAAAAACGTGATGGCCACTTGACAAAATATACGTATTTTTGAGGTTATTTTGTTTGTTTTATGTTGTGTTGGAGTTGTCTATGTTGAAGTTTCACTTCTTTCGCGCGGAAGGACGCCACGCACTGTTTTTTTAATGGGTTTCAGAATCTTAATTAATACCTACCCTTAGTAACTTATTTCCTAATATTGTATTCTGGTAGCACTGTGCGACGTCGCCATAATGGCGACAAACGAGAGAATCTCGTCATCCCATAACCTGAATGTGCGACCCTAATAACAGTAAGGGTTCCGTGATAATATCTCGGCGTTTCCGTTTGGACTGACTTAGATTGGTATTGTAAAGTGCCGGCTTTATTTCAAGGGTTGGAAGTCATAATATACTTACTATTTCAATGTAAGTTACAGCGGGCCAAATCTCGACTGGGGGGCAATTGTAACTAATCCATTTTTCCATTATTACACTATGATGTTGAGTTCTACATGTGTCCACTGAACACGCGTACCATTTATATAACCGGTGGACACTTTATTTAATAATGCAAACATTGTAAAACATGGAAAAAATTGACCAGTTACATTTGTCCCCCAGTCGAGATTTGCCCCGATGTACCTTGTCAGAAATTACGGAAAGTCCCCTTGCTCCAGCATAAAATTCAATTATCCATAGACATAATCAACTTTATAGATCCATCAACCCTTATGCGTTTTATTGCGTAATTTAATAAATATCTTGATCATAATGGATCGTGTGACAATTGACCCCCATCGTGGGCCATCGTCGCAGCTGATTGGCTGATTGATTGGCGTGGTAATTAACGTAGTTGGGTCGTGTTGACGGAATACGAATTGATGAGATTAGGAATTGGAAAAATGTACAGAATAGGCGACTTTTACGTTGGTGATTTCATGCTCGATTCCCAAAAAAGATGGCTATTTTATTACATTTATAACCAAGAACTACTACTGTTTTAGGGTTCCGTACAAAAAGGTTACAAAAGGAGCCCTTATGGTGCGACTCTGTCCGTCTGTTTGTCTGTCTGTCTGTCCATCACATTATTTGTTTTTTTTTTTTAGACACGACTAGTTTCGGAACTTGGCGGCTCATTAACTCACTAACATGTAAGGTGGAATTGTACCTCTTATTACTTATTACCTATAGTGCTTTTACGGACAATTTACTATCATAATTTTTACGATTAAATCCCCGTGCGTCGCCGGGGCATGCCACTAGTGCTACGTATAATTACGCCTAAACCACAATCAGACCGCCAAATGATTTCGGAGAACCCCAATTTCGTTTCAAGACAAAGCAATTCTGCGAAATAAAAAGGCGTCACGTGCGAACAGGAGATATTAATGATCTGTCCTTGTCTGGCATGACGCAATTACATGTTTTCCTCTCGCTTTGACAACAAAGATTTTCGTCCGCGAAGTTCGAGAAAGTTTTCCTTTTTACTGCAAGTGATGCCGCACGGGAAAACAGGGTTTGGGAATATTGCTCAAACATATTTTAACATAATAACAAACATTCAATTACTTTTTTTTTACCCCTGGCGAATTAAAAATTTCACCACCACCTTTTCTCCTAATTTGTGAGTGAATTCACCAAGAGTGAATAGACATTTTTTGGGTAAACATGCTTCATCCTAGACTGCATCGGCACTTTCCATCAGGTGAGATTGCGGTCAAATGGTTTACCTGTTCCTCTTAAAAAAAAAAAAAAATTGTCCTGGGCCGAATCTGTCAAAGTGTATCATTTCCGTTCTGCAAAGAAGGGACATAAGTTACAGCGGCGGGTCAAATCCCAACTGGGGGCAATTGTAACTGATCCATTTTTTTCATTATTAAACTATTAAGTTGAGTTCCACATGTATCCACTGAACACGCGTGCCATAATAATATTTTTCTACTCGTCGACTTTAATCTGTCAATTAGGACACCACAGACTAAACTATATGTGCCAACTTTTCAGTGTTGGATAGTCTTTGACACTTAGTCAACTATAATATTTCATTACACTTCACTTTAGTTAACTGAAAAAAATTCATAAATAGAACTTCACACATGCTTTATACTAATTTGCGATACCTGGCAAATTTTTCTGCACCTGAAACACATTTTTTTTTAATCTATCGCGTTATCGATCAATCAGAGACTGTTATTGCAAACAATGGGTTGCTAGGTAAGACTGTTATTGCAAACAATGGGTTGCTAGGTAATTCGATGTTGATACAACAGTGAACGACGCTATTAACATTAATTTTAAATTGAATGATGATCATTTTCGTCCATTGATGATGAAAATGATGACTCATAGAAAGAGTATTGCATACAATAGTGATATAATTAAGCTTTTCACTCTCGTACCGTACTATTAGGCCACTCAGCAAGCTTCGTGGCTCGTGGCCTAAACATGGTACTCGACTGAAAAGCTTTGTATTATATCACGATTGTATAAAATACTATTATAACCGGTGGACACTCTAATGAACACGCAAACATTGTAATACATGGAAAAAATAGATCAGTTGCACTTCTCCCCCAGTCAAAATTGTCCCGCTGTACCTTATACTAACTAATCGTAAAAGAAAGCCTACTAACATAAAAAAGGTCATCTATAAATTTAAATATGTATATTTTTAACCCCCGACGCAAAAACGAAGGGGTGTTATAAGTTTGACGTGTCTGTCTGTCTGTCTGTCTGTCTGTTTGTCTGTCTGTGTGTGTGTCTGTCTGTGGCATCGTAGCTCCCGAACGGATAAACCGATTTAGATTTAGTTTTTTTAGTCTGAAAGCTGAGTTAGTCGGGAGTGTTCTTAGCCATGTTTTTGTAAATGTGATCATTGGTGTGTTTTAAATATTTTTATTACAAAATTTGTTGTTATTTAGTTATTCATTTGCAGTTTATTAATCATTTTATTTTATTTTCAATGAAATTAATTTGTATCGTCGGCATAAGTAAAAAATAAAAAAAACTGTTTTCATAAAAATATGGAACGCCCCTAACTCTCATAACAATACAAAATTGGAACACATAGAGAAATTATATTTAGAGCAAAATGGGGATCACATTTTGTATATATATCGATCTTCCCCGTTCCTCTTAATGGCTACTCCTTATGTAAATACTTGTAAGATATTAATGAAATGGAAATACTGATGGAAACAATGATTAAAGATGTATGCTAATGGCTTTGTCAAAGAATACTTGCAAGTATTGGTGATTATTCCAGTATTATGAAGTTTATCTGATTTCTTGGATAGATAATGAATATTTATTATTGTAAGTGCAAGGGATATACTGACCTTGGCGTCTATTTCAGACGATTTATTGTGCAATGTCTGAGAGACATCGCTTTTGATAACTAAAGAGAACTATGGGCGGCATATTTTGCGACATAGCTGACAAGGGAAGCTTGCAACCGATTGCGACGTTTTGCCGTGGTGTCTTCTTTCCCTTTTGTCAGCGAGTCCCGCAAACCAGGTATCGACGAACTTGCGACCATCTCCAACGCACCTTCGCCACTCTGTCCGCTTCTCCGCAAGCTTCTCCAAGTTTTGGTAGTCGATTTTAAAGGCTGCCATGTCCCTCTTGACGCAGTCTTTGAAGCGAAGCAATGGTCTCCCAACATCTCTTTTGGCATTGGCTACTTCGCCTAGAAGAACAAGGGGTAGGCACTAACAGATATAACTATAGCAAGGATAATTTATATAGGATTTACAATCTTTATACTAAGAATCGTACCTCGATTTTTTAGCGCCACCTATTTAAATACTAGCATAACTACATTGATGATGCCTAAAAATTATTATTATTTTTTAATTGACCGATACGACCTTCAAATCTTCAAGAAAAGAGCGTACACACATCTTAAAGGCCGGCAACGCACGTCCAACACCTCTGGTGTTTCTGATGTCCATGGGCGGCAGTGATCGCTTACCATCAGGCGACCTGTCTGCTCGTTTGCCTCCTATCCCATAAAAAAATGTGTATTGACATGATATAATGATAGTTATTAAAATAAAGAAATATGGCATTAATTTTGTTCTTATAAAAAATAAAAACACGCTAAAACATTTGTGGAAAATATGATTTTGGCCACTTCCAGGCTGCGAAACAGCGCCATCTAAAGCCCATACATTTCAGGGGTACGTTTTTTTTAACCCCCGACGCAAAAAAATATTTGTCATCCTAACATTTCTTACGTAAAAATTGTATTGTAGGATCGTCCCATAAAAATATTTAATTTAATATTGATAAAGCCCCTGACCCGAAGGGACAGACGTAATGGAAATCGTCTGCTTGACCCTTTGATGTGCTCTCACTGAACTGGACATATAAACAAGAAGGGAATCAACGGCATACTAGAAATAAAGAAACAGTCTTTTATGAAAAATATAGAGCTGTGTGGAATTTGAAGGAAACATGCAATAAATGGGATTTAAAATAGAGAAATATCTTTTGCAAGCAATGTTATACCCCGTGTGGATTCCATACGTGCAAATAATGTATCCAGTTATAGTATCTGATCATACGAATTTTATAGGATAATAATTTTGTTAAAAAGTGTTATTTATTAATTAAGAGTATTTTTTTTTTAAATCTGACCAAGCGGCAATGTTCGCCGTCCAACTTAATTTGACATGACATAAACGTCATGTCGTAATGACGATTAGGTAGGTATCAGGTTCGCTAATTGATGTGGACGTAATACATAACTAGAGTGCTGAATAATTATGACTGTATGAAAAAAAATCTCGTCTATTCAAAAAAATCATGTAGTTAGGCTCCTCAGCTTCTTTTATCAGAATACTAATCGTTATTAAGATATTCGCCCGTACGGAATACACACGCTGTATACATACATACAATCACGCCGGTATCCCATAACAGGGTAGGCAGGTTATCCAAGTTACAGTGCCACTCTTGGCAAATAAGGGGTTGAAAGAAAACGAAACTGTGACATTGCAGTGACAGGTTGCCAGCCTCTCGCCTACGCCACAATTTAACCTCTAACCCAGAGTCGACTTCTAAAACGCCCACGGGAGAAAAAGCGTTGGTGAATTTCTTATACCGTCTCGCCACATGGCCACTGCATTTATTTGCATGTTATTTGTTATACAAGGGGGCAAAGTTGTATTTTAACGCCGAGTGTGGAATTGAAAAACGAGCAAGTGAAAGGATTCTATAGTTGAACCACGAGCGAAGCGAGTGCTTCGAGAATAGAATCCTGAACTTGCGAGTTTTTTAACACACGAGAAGTAAAATACATTTGCACCCGAGTGTAACACAAAACTTTTCCCCTCACTATAGCGAGGAAACTACAACGCAAAAAATGCGTTTATCACTGCTTCCTACTGGAAGATATTTACCACCTGGTGGTAAATCATCTTTATTACTAGATTCACCTACTTTTATCAATTTTAAAGCAGTTAATTTGACTTTATTCAAGGTCAAATTACTTTACCCACTAGTGGATAAAATGCGTTTTTACCCGCTGGTATTAAAGGACAAAACACGTGTTTCCGAGCTAGTGAGGGGAAAAAGTCTTAATTATTCTAACCTTTCTTTTTTTATCTACTCTAATATCTAACCCGTTAGTTTTGACTTTAGCGATACCTATAAAACTTCCGTGAAAAAATAAACTCGTTCAAAAACTTAGCGCAAAAGGTGCATCTCTCTGTCCCGTGCTAGATCTGAAATTTCCATATATTATGTACACACTCTCGGACACAGGAAGGAAACTAACTCTGAATTCCGATACGTCTTAATGTGTGGCCACGAAAGGGGCGATATCTGCGAATCATTTTTTGTCACTCGTTGATGACATATTTAGGATCGCAATATCATTCGATACTTTTATCACTCGTGATGGAAATGTCTCTAAGATTAAGAATCCTCTTACTCTTTACACGTCGAGAAACTAAGCTAAATCGTCGTTAAGACATCCGCTGTTAAGACACAAAAAAATTGGGATACCCCCATTTGCCAGAATTTCATTTGCCATAATTTTATTTGCCATCCTATTCAACAATCATAATATTGTTTCTCATAACATCTTATGCCATAATCATTGTTTACTATATTAATCTAGTGCCAGAAACTTTGTTTCCCATAAAGTCAGTTTCCATAATGTCCTTTGTCAGAATCATCGAAATCCGTAATTACCACATTCCATACCATCATTTTGTCATACAAATTAGCGTCCAGAAAAGTCAATTTCCATAATGTGCTTTGGCAGAATCGAAAACTATTATAATAGGTACTAGAAGGACTAGAGAATCAAACTGCTATCAAAAGGTAGGTTAGGTTAGAACTGTGACCCCCTGGAAAATGAAACTGCTATCAGAAAGTAGGTTAGGTTAGGTTAGAACTGTGAACCTCTGGAAAAGGAAACTGCTTGAAAAGTAGGTTAGGTTAGGTTAGAACTGTGACCCCCGGAAAATGAAAATACCCAGGAAAATGATAATACTATCAGACAGTAGGTTAGGTTAGGTTAGAACTGTGACCCCCTGGAGAATGAAACTGCTGGAAAAGTAGGTTAGGTTAGGTTAGAACTGTGACCCCTGGAAAATGAAACTGCTATCAGAAAGTAGGTTAGGTTAGGTAATAATATGGGCAACAATTAATATGGCAATAATTGCTTATGGCGTTTGAATATTCTATGAAACCATATTATTGCACTTAATAATATGGCTAACAAATAGTATGGCATTGTATGATTATGGAAGGTAATATTCGGATAAACAACGAGTATGTCATATGATTTTTATGGTAAACAAATCATTCGGGCAAATGAAATTCAGGCAAGTTAGATTCGGGCAAATGAATATTATGTTAAATGACTGTCGGGCAAACAATAGACAACCAAAAAAATTATCATCACCATCATCATTTCAGCCTTTAATCGCCCACTTCGTGTACACCACTTATCCGGTCCTAGGTACTTAACCAAATGCAGAAACGCTTACGATATCGATATCTCTATCGCGCTCCCGTATTGGTGCGACAGAGCAGGACTACGTTTCGATCATCGTCTAGCGTTAACGATAGGCTAACTCATATAGAATTTGGCAGAAGAAATTATTGTTGTTTGTAGTATTTTACATAAAAAACCAATATTTATAGATTTTGGGTATTAAAAGTGAATGATGGCTACGTATTTTCGATTAAAATTGTGTACAATATTTTTTTAAACTTTGGCCACCGGAAACGCTGTCAGTCACGTAGTGACGTCATAGAACCTAACTTAACTTCATGTCTACTCAATCACTGACATAATGAACTTTATGCCTCATACTTAGGTAATGTCAGAAAGATTTGTGTTTAATTCGATTGACGTCATGCAGACAATCTATAGATTAACATGGCTAATGTTGTTTTTGCCTGATTAAGTGAAAGTATACTTTAAAAATGTTTTTTGCGCCTAACCTAACCTAACCTTTGATGTGCTCTCACTGAACTGGACATATAAACAAGAAGGGAATCAACGGCATACTAGAAATAAAGAAACAGTCTTTTATGAAAAATATAGAGCTGTGTGGAATTTGAAGGAAACATGCAATAAATGGGATTTAAAATAGAGAAATATCTTTTGCAAGCAATGTTATACCCCGTGTGGATTCCATACGTGCAAATAATGTATCCAGTTATAGTATCTGATCATACGAATTTTATAGGATAATCATTTTGTTAAAAAGTGTTATTTATTAATTAAGAGTATTTTTTTTTTAAATCTGACCAAGCGGCAATGTTCGCCGTCCAACTTAATTTGACATGACATAAACGTCATGTCGTAATGACGATTAGGTAGGTATCAGGTTCGCTAATTGATGTGGACGTAATACATAACTAGAGTGCTGAATAATTATGACTGTATGAAAAAAAATCTCGTCTATTCAAAAAAATCATGTAGTTAGGCTCCTCAGCTTCTTTCATCAGAATACTAATCATTATTAAGATATTCGCCCGTACGGAATACACACGCTGTATACATACATACAATCACGCCGGTATCCCATAACAGGGTAGGCAGGTTATCCAAGTTACAGTGCCACTCTTGGCAAATAAGGGGTTGAAAGAAAACGAAACTGTGACATTGCAGTGACAGGTTGCCAGCCTCTCGCCTACGCCACAATTTAACCTCTAACCCAGAGTCGACTTCTAAAACGCCCACGGGAGAAAAAGCGTTGGTGAATTTCTTATACCGTCTCGCCACATGGCCACTGCATTTATTTGCATGTTATTTGTTATACAAGGGGGCAAAGTTGTATTTTAACGCCGAGTGTGGAATTGAAAAACGAGCAAGTGAAAGGATTCTATAGTTGAACCACGAGCGAAGCGAGTGCTTCGAGAATAGAATCCTGAACTTGCGAGTTTTTTAACACACGAGAAGTAAAATACATTTGCACCCGAGTGTAACACAAAACTTTTCCCCTCACTATAGCGAGGAAACTACAACGCAAAAAATGCGTTTATCACTGCTTCCTACTGGAAGATATTTACCACCTGGTGGTAAATCATCTTTATTACTAGATTCACCTACTTTTATCAATTTTAAAGCAGTTAATTTGACTTTATTCAAGGTCAAATTACTTTACCCACTAGTGGATAAAATGCGTTTTTACCCGCTGGTATTAAAGGACAAAACACGTGTTTCCGAGCTAGTGAGGGGAAAAAGTCTTAATTATTCTAACCTTTCTTTTTTTATCTACTCTAATATCTAACCCGTTAGTTTTGACTTTAGCGATAGCTATAAAACTTCCGTGAAAAAATAAACTCGTTCAAAAACTTAGCGCAAAAGGTGCATCTCTCTGTCCCGTGCCAGATCTGAAATTTCCATATATTATGTACACACTCTCGGACACAGGAAGGAAACTAACTCTGAATTCCGATACGTCTTAATGTGTGGCCACGAAAGGGGCGATATCTGCGAATCATTTTTTGTCACTCGTTGATGCCATATTTAGGATCGCAATATCATTCGATACTTTTATCACTCGTGATGGAAATGTCTCTAAGATTAAGAATCCTCTTACTCTTTACATGTCGAGAAACTAAGCTAAATCATCGTTAAGACATCCGCTGTTAAGACACAAAAAAATTGGGATACCCCCATTTGCCAGAATTTCATTTGCCATAATTTTATTTGCCATCCTATTCAACAATCATAATATTGTTTCTCATAACATCTTATGCCATAATCATTATTTACTATATTAATCTAGTGCCAGAAACTTTGTTTCCCATAAAGTCAGTTTCCATAATGTCATTTGTCAGAATCATCGAAATCCGTAATTACCACATTCCATACCATCATTTTGTCATACAAATTAGCGTCCAGAAAAGTCAATTTCCATAATGTGCTTTGGCAGAATCGAAAACTACTATAATAGGTACTAGAAGGACTAGAGAATCAAACTGCTATCAGAAAAGGTTAGGTTAGGTTAGAACTGTGACCCCCTGGAAAATGAAACTGCTATCAGAAAGTAGGTTAGGTTAGGTTAGAACTGTGAACCTCTGGAAAAGGAAACTGCTTGAAAAGTAGGTTAGGTTAGGTTAGAACTGTGACCCCCCGGAAAATGATAATACTATCAGACAGTAGGTTAGGTTAGGTTAGAACTGTGACCCCCTGGAGAATGAAACTGCTGGAAAAGTAGGTTAGGTTAGGTTAGAACTGTGACCCCTGGAAAATGAAACTGCTATCAGAAAGTAGGTTAGGTTAGGTAATAATATGGGCAACAATTAATATGGCAATAATTGCTTATGGCGTTTGAATATTCTATGAAACCATATTATTGCACTTAATAATATGGCTAACAAATAGTATGGCATTGTATGATTATGGAAGGTAATATTCGGATAAACAACGAGTATGTCATATGATTTTTATGGTAAACAAATCATTCGGGCAAATGAAATTCAGGCAAGTTAGATTCGGGCAAATGAATATTATGTTAAATGACTGTCGGGCAAACAATAGACAACCAAAAAAATTATCATCACCATCATCATTTCAGCCTTTAATCGCCCACTTCGTGTACACCACTTATCCCGGTCCTAGGTACTTAACCAAATGCAGAAACGCTTACGATATCGATATCTCTATCGCGCTCCCGTATTGGTGCGACAGAGCAGGACTACGTTTCGATCATCGTCTAGCGTTAACGATAGGCTAACTCATATAGAATTTGGCAGAAGAAATTATTGTTGTTTGTAGTATTTTACATAAAAAACCAATATTTATAGATTTTGGGTATTAAAAGTGAATGATGGCTACGTATTTTCGATTAAAATTGTGTACAATATTTTTTTAAACTTTGGCCACCGGAAACGCTGTCAGTCACGTAGTGACGTCATAGAACCTAACTTAACTTCATGTCTACTCAATCACTGACATAATGAACTGTATGCCTCATACTTAGTTTATGTCAGAAAGATTTGTGTTTAATTCGATTGACGTCATGCAGACAATCTATAGATTAACATGGCTAATGTTGTTTTTGCCTGATTAAGTGAAAGTATACTTTAAAAATGTTTTTTGCGGTTTTAAAATCGTCGTAATAAAATATGGTATTTTTTTTTCGGTTAATTGGACAGTAATTAATAATATAAGATAGACTTTAAAAAAGGGTCAAGTAGCCTATTGTTATTTCGGCTAGGTCGGCAGGGCTAGTCTCATCCAGAAGTCTGCCGCAGTTTTCCGAATGTCGTCCACCCATCAAGTCAAAGAATACCAGGCGCTTCCTAAATCCGAAAGCAGCCACAAAAAAAACCTCTAACGTTTGGTCAGTATATATCGCTCCTTTTATGGCCCCAAAAAAGCAAGCGATACTTCATCTTTCATGTGACTAAGTTTTATAGAGCCCGCCCGGTTTTTTATTGCTCGGGAATAAAATATTTTTGCTTCTGTTCTCAGTGAAATATTACCTGTCCCGGTCAATAATGTATTTTCCTGTAGGTATTGATGAAATAACCGCTTTGTATTTGATATAAAGATATTAGAGGTTTATTTATATTTCCTTTTTTACGGTGGCTTCTCTATTGGTATTCCTATTAGAATGTTTTTACCGTTTAAAAAGGATATCGTTTATATAGTTTTGCTTCTTCTTCTTACTTAATAAGCAATATAGGATATTTTTACACAGATTGACTGAGTTTAGAGGCTCAAGAAGGCTTGTGTTGTTACTCAAGCAAAATGTTATTTGCTGAGCAGTTACAGTTTTATATTCTGCCATTACCACTTTATCAAGACATATACATACTTACATACAGGATTAAAAAAAATTAACTACATTTTACACTACAGGTGAACACAGGAATGCGAGCTAGCTGAAATAACGAATTGCAGTCTAACGCAACTATAGGTACTAGAAATAATAATCAAATAAAAAATACTACGTAAGAATGTCGAATAAAAGACCGAATCAAAATACCACTAATTATACCTATAGGTACGCCTAAGTTGTACGGCATGTATTTTTATATAAAACAGCTAATTGAAACAAAACGTAGGTTCTTTGTTATTAAACGGTTATAGTAGAAATTTTAAATTTTCCGATTTGAGCTTTGTCTAAAAGAAATTACATTCATGTAAGTAGGCAATTCTGAAATTATGAAAATTTGCCAAAGACATACATATAACTCCGTATAGACAGATAAAGTCTGAAAACTGAAAAAAAACATACCTCAGAACAGAACCATAAGAAAATAAAAGTATGGTCGTCAAGATGGCTCTACAATTTTGGTTTATTTTCGGCTAGATGGCGCTTACCTATATTAATATTTGACAAATATAATTATCCCCGTGCCCGTGCCGTGCGTTATTTGCCCGTGTGGTGACGGGTTAAGAATTTCACTACCCCCTTTCTTCCCGTGGGTGTCGTAGAAGGCGGCTGAGGGATATGGGTTAAATTTTATTGTGGCGTAAGTGAGAGGCTGGCAACCTGTCACTGCAATGTTACAGTTTCGTTTTTTTCAACCCCTTATTTGCCAAGAGTGGCACTGAAACTTGAGTGGTTTCATGTGCTCTGCCTACCCCTGCATGGGATACAGGCGTGATTGTATGTATGTATGTATAATTATTACACACATATCAAATTAAGAAATGGGCATAATTCCTTTATCAAGGATCTTTATGTAGACGTAATTGATAACAAAAACGTAATTGAAACACATTCATTGTGTGAGAAAATAAACAGCACCCCAAACGGTATAAAAATACGTAATACGCCACTACGATACAATTACGTTCATTTTACGTTATCGAGTAGCGTATTCAAAAAGGATGGTAGCCACATTTATGCTAGGTACTTAAACTGTCGCATTTTACAAATAAAATGGCGCTAATGTAAACGCTTCAAAATGCGAGGCGACAGACTAGACAGTGCAGGGTCCGTAGCCAAATGCACAAACGCTTCCGACAATATCGTTATCTTAGCCGACTGTCTCTATCGCTCTTCAGTATTGGCGCCACAGAGACAGACTGCGTTTTGATCGGCGTCTAGCGTCAACGATTGTTGGAATGTATGAATGTAATCAGAAAAATGTTACGCAACTGGCTCAGTCACACCAATACGAATGAGCGAATAAATAAATAAATAAAAATAAATAAATCATGGAGACACCTTACACAGATCAACTTAGCCCCAAACTAAGCAAAGCTTGTACTATGGGTGCTAAGCGACGATATACATACTTAAATAGATAAATACATACTTATATACATAGAAAACATCCATGACTCAGGAACAAATATCTGTGCTCATCTTTTTTTTATTTTTTTTATGGGATAGGAGTCAAACGAGCAGACAGGTCGCTGACGGTCGTCATCACACAAATAAATGCCCTAAGAGATAAGTATACTATGTATGTATACGCTCTGTAGAGCGTCGACGTTAAACTTTATGTCCTATGGCAAAAAAAATTATGGCGAATTTCACTTCCCACAAATGATTGTTTGGCAAATATGTATATTTCGCAATCAACTTGTTTGGTTAAATTATGATATCATGATACGATAGGTATAATTTAGTTAATTATTAATTTTATTAATTTATTATTTATAGACTGTCATCTCTCTACACAAGCTTAAAACTTATGAACCCCAGTTTTGACAATTTGGCCCATATCCTTAGCTTGATACGTGTTAAAACGTCAAATATTTTTATTAGCGCCATCTAGCCGAGCGTTCCCCAAAGGTGTAACGCCATCTTGGCCACCGTACTTTTTTCATTATGGTTTTGAGGTACGTTTTTTTCTTAGAATTTATCCGTCTATACAGAGTTACATAATTATGTCTTTGAATTTAGTCAATAATATTTGGTAAAATGTAACTTGACCAAATCATTATTAGGTAAACAAAAACTTGCCAAAAAAAGAGTTTTGTAAAATGATAAATTGCGATACGTTGTTTTGCCAACCAGTTTTTTGGGAATAATAGTAAATTTTAAGACGTGATTGGGAAACGTTTTTTGGCCATTGTAAACACTCTTAAGTATACAGGCAGTTTTTATAAGGACAGATTGTAGTGCTCTTGGCTACGGCCTGGTATTATTTACGGCTCGCTCCCCTCGCTCGTAACTAAAATTAAAATTATTAGGCATCATCAAATACCTACCGGCGGACATTAACGGCTTATGTTAACGACCGGTGCTTTCTGAACCCCTACCATCAGTTTACTGCATAATACTTTAACAATTAAGTATCTATATTCGAGAGACCTGTCACCTAAGTTTCCGATCAGTTGCGTTAAGTTTCCAACTAGGTACAATATAATATAAATACTCGTTATTGAACACCTCAATACAGGAAACAATATAGCAACTATACATACAAAGCAACGTAGAAGAGGTAAAACCGCCGCTCTTCGTGGCAGCTTTTAATATACTGCAACAAAGTGTTGGAATAACTTACCACCTGCACCACTAAACAAAAAATGTATCGGATTTAGTTCTTGTCTAGTACCCTTTTGCGACACGCCATCGATGTAAAATTGGCGATCAAAATCAATGGATATGTTGATGTGAGTAAGGAGGGTAGCGAATAAGTTTCAATATTATCGCTAGCAACTTTACTCCGGATGTAAACCCGTGGTAGGGCACCGCTGAATTTAGCGCTTTGCGCCGGGCGTTATTCAATTACGACCGGTTTTGGAATGTTTGCTGAATGTTCAAGTTATTTTAATTGCTTATTTTTTTACCTTTTATGCTGGGACATGTTGGTGGTTTTAGCTAATTTTGACGGGTATTTATGGCTTTTATTTGACTTGAAGCTCATTTTACATTAAATTTTACTGCAGCTGTTATTTTTGAAGCTATCGTGAGACATTTTCAAATATTTTAATGGGCATTTTCAGAATTTGGGACCCCCAAATAGCGTAAGTTGTTAAGAAAAATGAACTCGCTATCAGTTTTGTGACGACAATTAAGCATAAAATTTGTCTAAAAATTTACTCTTTACACATCCTGAATGTAGATTATCGCTTAAAGTTTATGGTATTAACCCCTCGTATGCGGCCTGTCAATTTTGATCATTGAGATAGTGTTTGACGTTTAAAACAATAGATTGAAATTCCCACTCATGGATCACTGTCTAAGCATACGAGGGGTTAACACAAAAATAGGTAATATTTTTATATTAAAGGAAAAAATGGAAAAATTTACGCTTCCGGCGGGACTTGAACCCGTATCATTTGCAATCCGTGCAAGGCTCTTAACCAATTGAGCTACGGAAGCCACGCCGGACATCGCAAATCTTTCCATGCCTTTCCTTATGTACACACTTCTTGGGGTGACGTCTAGCGCCATCTACCGACAGACTATTACATCTTGTAACGGCACTGGAGTCTCAATTTTTTCCTTTAATATAAAAATGTTTAGAATCGTTAGCAGACGTTTCTGCTTGTTAAAAACAAAAATGATATTTTTTATAGAAAGTTCATGCTTAATTATCGTCTCAAAACTGACAGTTAGTAAATTTTTGTAAACCACTTACTCTAATTGAAGGTCCCAAATTCTTAAAATGCCCTAATACGTAGATACACCACCTTACGTTTGTTGGTTACGGTCTCTACTTACTTACAAAGTTACAATCAGGAAAATAGCGGGTCACAACTGGATGAGACTAGCCCAGGACCGGGAAAGTGGCGTACTAGAAGAGAGGCAATACTCAGCAGTGGGCGATTGTGCTGATATGATGATGATTATGATATGAATCAGGCGTGCCGTCTGCTTATTTTCCAACAAAGTTTCAAATGATGAAGAAACTTTAAACATTATTTCAGAAATAATTGCTGAATGAATATGTAATACATTTCGTATGATTCGCTTCAGCGATATAGTCGTTCGCTATAATATAATCGCTCACCCATATACACGGTGTTTTTTTGTTTTCCGTTAAATTCCACACGTCGTTAATTTTATTATCAGGAACCACCCTGTATATCACTTTTAGTTAAATTCCCAAAAAAATAATCATCATTTTTATACCTAATAATAAATGAATTTATTAGTGTGAGAGAACCTTAAGAATAACATTCAAGTTAGTGTCAAGTGATTGACGGCACATGTCAAAACAAATACCACTAGGATTTAGCCTGTGACACACGTGTTCAGCAATTATCTTTATTTTTTTTAATAACTCGATAACCGCATGAGTTAAGAAGCTAGTTTCTTAGAGAAATTAATTGTATTTGATGTAATGAATATTCTCTTAAAGTTAACGGAATTCAATAAAAACAGGGTGTATTTTGTGGGTTTGGAGACAAACAAATAAAACATCATAAAATCCTTTCATAATATGTGTACATATGCTTCTGGGTCATGTACCGTTGAATAATTATACGACTTTAAAACGAAATGAAACAACAAATGTATGTGATAAACGTGTAAAATATGTATTTCATGAACATGATTGTATTACGATGCTGTATAAATGCATTCACACAACAGGTAACAATACAATTAGCTGTATATAAAGGCCTTCTCACACCCACATCTACCACTACTACAATCTGTGGTGCACCGGCAAAATATTGACTTCAGTATTTCTTCCGGAGCAGCTTGTACTTTGGTTTGCACAGGAATCAGTAAGTTGCTTTCGTTCCGTGCCATCCCCATTCATCATCCTCCTTGCGTTATCCCGGCATTTGCCACGGCTCATGGGAGCCTGGGGTCCACTTTGACAACTAATCCCAAGATTTGGCGTAGGCACTAGTTTTACGAAAGCGACTGCCTTCTTACTTTCCAACCCGAAGGGTAACTAGGACTTATTGGAATTAATCCGGTTTCCTCACGATGTTTTCCTTCACCGAACATTTCGCACATAAGTTCAGAAAAAAGTCATTAGTATATTAGCGAGGGAGGTAAAAAAAGTGTGGAATACTAATACAACTAACTAACTTAGTTTCAGAGGTAAAAACTGCAAATAACAGCTTAAGTTACAATTATGTCCTAACTCTTAAAAGTTTTCTACTACTATTCTACTTCAAATCAAATTTTAACGTAAAAAAAAGGTTTTTACTTGACGAATACTGGACCAAGTGCGCTAAAATACTCGTACTCTTAGATCTAGAAATCAAGTACTCTTAGATCATAAACTGTTATAAATTTGATATTCTCATGAATGCAGAAATAACCTCATTGATTTCGTTAAAACAAATCCGAATTTTAATGTTATTACGTGAACAAATATGTTAGTTATGTTACTTTGTACCTTTGAACGGCTCTCCTCTGTAAAATCATGAGTTTACACTTGCCTCAGTATCCTTAGGAGGTATGGATATAACTTACACGTGTTTTAATTTACTCGCTGCCTCTTTGGGCGGGATGATACTAATCGGTCTTCTTTATTTGTTTGAAATGCTGTCGATCTCACACCTTACTACTGTCAACACTGCAATTCTCTATTATAACCTTGTGTGTTACTGTGTTTGTTGTCCCAAATAAATCAAACAAATTGAAACTGTTTCTTCCATGTCATCTGGATCAGATGTGACAACTGTATCTTAGACAATATCCTCCCCGCCGTTATCATCAGTGTCTTCCTCTATCCTGGGGGTGTCGTTGACTTTCGATCCGGAGGTTGCGGGTTCGAACCCGGCTCGTACCAATGACGTTTTTCTGAACTTATGTGCGAAATGTTCGGTGAAGGAAAACATCGTGAGGAAACCGGACTAATTCCAATGAGTTCTAGTTACCCTTCGGGTTGGAAAGTCAGATGGCAGTCGCTTTCGTAAAACTAGTGCCTACGCCAAATCTTGGGATTAGTTGTCAAAGTGAACCCCAGGCTCCCATGAGCCGTGGCAAATGCCGGGATAACACAAGGAGGATGATGAATGGGGATGGGCACGGAACGAAAGCAACTTACTGATTCCTGTGCAAACCAAAGTACCAGCTGCTCCGGAAGAAATACTGAAGTTAATATTTTGCCGGTGCACTACAGATTGTAGTAGTGGTAGATGTGGGTGTGAGAAGGCCTTTATGTACAGCTAATTGTATTGTTACCTGTTGTGTGAATGCATTTATACAGCATCGTAATACAATCATGTTCATGAAATACATATTTTACACGTTTATCACATACATTTGTTGTTTTATTTCGTTTTAAAGTCGTATAATTATTCAACGGTACATGACCCAGAAGCATATGTACACATATTATGAAAGGTATTTGAATGATCTACAAGATTTTTCAAGAAAACTTTTGTCTAAGATAAATATTTTTCAAGATATGGAGCAATGTATGAAGCAAAAAGTGGGGGGGAAAACGATTTATAAAAAATTAACAGTTTTTAGGAGCTCATACCTAGATAATAGTTGAGAATAGAAAAAAAGTTTCTAGATCAAAGTTATAGAGAATTTTATAAGCTTTCAAAGTGTAGTAAACCAAAATTTCGTATGACGCAAAGTTTTTGAAATATGAGCAAAAAACCAAAAAATGGGACCTTTTTTCATCCCCCCCTCTTCGAGCTCACGTCCAAAGTCCGAGGACTTTTAGTATGTATGTCTCCTGACTACCCCTAACAACAGTATAGTTCCAGCAGTAGTTTTACTCCACTCGTATTTCCAACTCTGTTCGAGGTCAAAATCAGTCAGTTTTTGGGCTGTAACGCATGCTGGGTGGCGAGACTTAAGACGTTGGGGTGGGGGATGGCAAAAGGACTGGTGGCAAGGCAAAGACTGCTGCGCTTTTATTTTTTCTGCTTCCCTCTTTAGCGCTTGTAGTCTACGCAGGTGCGGCGGAGCAATATGACTAAGAACCGGTAGCCAATGAAGGGGCGTAGACTTTATTGTGCCTGATACACAACGCATGGCTTCATTCAGCTTAGTATCCACTTTCTGAACATGTGCACTATTCAGCCATACTGGGGCACAGTATTCGGCAGCTGAGAAGACCAGGGCCGTAGCCGATGTACGAAGGCAATCAGCTGAGGCGCCCCAAGTAGTACCGCTAAGTTTGTGGAGGATGTTATTCCTTTTGACTTGCCACGAAAACTCTGGTGTCGAGTGAACAGACTGAGAACTGGTCACGGGCGCTGTAATTACTTCCGCCATAAATGGGGTTGGCGGGACTCTGCGCTCTGCGAGTGTGGTGAAGAGGCTCAAACCATTGAGCACATTATACAGCGCTGCCCTCTGCATGCTTTCCCAGGCCCTCCGGAAGACCTGTTTAAATTAACACCTGACGCAATCTCGTGGCTTGGGACCCTGAATGTGGACTTATAATTCTAGCTACATATTGTTTGAAAGTTTATGTAAATGCGCCATACGAATAAAATAAAAAAACCCCCAAGTATTCCGAAACTCATTTAATCGTCTCAAAGCAGACAGTTTATTTTAAAACGTTTTTCACTCACATTTCATTATGCTTAAGTAAGTATTTCCAACGCGTCGACAATTTGTACATCAAAGAAACCATTTATTCTTTGGGACTGACACCAAAGGGTGGAGTTTGGGACTAAACTTATAATTGGGGTTTCAAATTCGAGTTATTAGGTATGCCCAGGTAAGATCGAATGGAGGAGAAGATGGTATGCCTGATATTGTATCCAAAATAATAATCACTATACAAGTGTCGCCATTTTATCTTGTCCGCGCCATATTATAGTAAGCTGTAGCTCTGTGGCACAGTATAATAAATGTAAATACTATCGTACAGTATGGCCACTCTCGATCGCCGCTGAAAGTGCCGCCCACCCCCTCTCGGCTACCTTACAGTTACCGCTTGTCAAAAACGCGAACAGTCCAACTGTCATATATCACTCATACAAGCATAATAGTAACCTACACGAGCTTACTACTGTGTGCTAGGAACGGCCTCTTTCATATTAAATTTGATCATTAGTGTCCTAGGTGTGTCTGTGGTGTCCGTCATTTGTTCACCATTATCATCATAGCAATTATATCAGTCATTTTAGATTTCGTCGTCTTAAAATAAGTAGATTGCGTGAGTCCCTTGTCTCGGGCAAGGGCAGCATCCGCTCGGTGTTCCCTTACATTTCATTAAAGTGTCAAAAGGGACTGTACTTGTTGGCTTCGACTTCACGCCTTGCAAACGCCTGGAATACCCAATGGTTTCTGTGATGGGAATTCTGCCATTCTTCCTCACCGAAAAATGGTCCGGTCTTACTCTAGTATACCTTACATGGCTTGCGGCCTCGCTTATATTAAGTTTCGAACGCTCATTTCAAATCGGTTTTTAGACAAAAGAAAACTTTAATGTCATAAAATTTTGCGAAGGATAATATTTGAAGACTTTTTCTTGTCGTTATTTTGTGACAAATTATACTGTAATTTTTATTTATTACATAGATACAATGGCGGACAGTCTTTCTTATACTTTGCGTTTTTTTTTTTTATGACTTTTTATGATGATGGCAAATAAAGTAGGTTATAATTGGGTCATGCACGCTTTAGATATTTATGAAGACCGACCTGGCTTAGGTAGGCGATAGTGACTCTGTCTGCTAAGCAGATGGCCCTGGGTTCGTAACCCGGTAAGGACTTGGAAATGTGTATATTTTTTGGTTCTAATAAGGAGCCGTTTGGGAGCACTGCGCACTTTATCCACACAATTAATATCGGTTTCCTTTGTTGTGTTTTAACCTCTCAAACGCTTTGTTCCAGATCTGTCCCAGATAACTTAAACTTGAGTTAACAAATAAAAGTTTACTTTATTGACAATGGTGTTCCAGGTGGGGCTTCTGAACTATTTTGATTCGTGATTGAGAAGCTACGTAATTTTCATTTAACGCTATCGGGTAACTTACCTATTCTGAAACAGCAATAGTTGAGGTGCTGTAGACTGTAGAGACTGTAGAGAGTGTGATGTATCGCCTTTGTCGATACACTTCGACAATGAATATCCAGAACAATGGATCAGGTTTCCTTAGATTTAGAAACAGACAAAGACATGTGTCGATTCTAAACAATATGGTATAGTTTTGGATTAGGTAATTTTGACAAAACTACAGTTCAAATCTCTTTAGCAGTTTGATAAAAAAAAAAAACAATCGTTGGGGCACACTTACAAGGCCTAATTGAACACTTATACAGAGCTTGTAGCGTAACTCTAATAAAACATTTTTTTCCACTTTTTATTTTACCACTTTGCCGGCGTGATTGATACCAAATTTCAGCTTTCTAGTGCTAACGGTCACTGAGATTATCGACGGACGGACGGACGGACGGACAGACATGGCGAAACCATAAAAAATGGATCAATGAAATGAAATGAAATGAAATGAAATGAAATATATTTATTTGCTTTAAGTGTGGTACATTGAGGGTATTTTAGCATAATATAAATTTGAATCGCACACTTAGCTACTAAAAAGCATGCAAAAATTATTCTTATGCCTAAACTACATGCTATATAACTATAGTACATATTTACAATAATTACAACATAATGTAATTTAAAAAATTAAAATTATAGCAACCGAAATAACATAATATTACAAAATGCAAATACATTGTATACATGTCAAAATCTAAATACTTAACTAAGGAACTACATTATTCATCGTCACAAGGTTCAAAAATTCATTAATTGTATAAAAACATTTTTCTTTCAACCATCTAAACAGATGCCGCTTAAAGTGGGCTATCGACGGCTGTTGCCTTATTTCGAGAGGTAAACTGTTAAATATTTTTATTGACATTGCCTGACAATTTTTCCTCTGTAATGCGCTTTTACATTTTGGCATAACTAATTTTGTAGGATCTCTGGGTCGGAGCTTAGGGTGTGTACTAATTGTCGTATATAAATGAGGATTACCATAAACAAATATAGATACTTCAAAAATGTATAGCCCTGTGAGAGTCAAAAGGTTTAGCTTTTTAAACAATGGCCGGCACGGTTCTTGATATCCTACTCCGCTTACGGCTCTCACACATTTCTTTTGCACTAAGAATACTCGCCAAATATCGCTCGCATTACCCCATAATATTAAACCATACCTTAATTGAGAAGCTACATAACCATGGTATGCTGTTAAGGCAACTTTTTCACCAGCAACCCGGTTTAGTTGTCTTAGGGCATACGTAAACTTTTCTAGTTTAGTGCAAATGTTGTCTATATGATATCTCCAATTACAATGATTGTCTACCAAAATACCCAAGAATCTGGTCACATGAACCTCTTCAATAATTTCGTCTTTGCATTTAATATTTAGTTTCGGAGTTTGTGTCCGTATATTGCAAAACTGAATGTATTTAGTTTTATTAATATTTACTAATAAATCATTATCATCCAACCAATTACATATAGTGTCAATAGTAAGATTAATATTATTCAGAAAAGCATTATCATTAATGTCGTTAGAAATCACGATTGAAATGTCATCTGCAAATAAAATGGTTTTATGATCACACACTCTTGGGAGGTCATTTATATATAGTAAAAATAACAGCGGCCCTAGTACACTGCCCTGTGGAACACCTGACTCATTAATTTTTTGCGGTGATCTGTATTGAATTAATTCATTATGTTTGTCTATTCTACTTAATTCTACACACTGTAATCGTTGTGAAAGATAACTTTTGAGCCATTCTAGGACATTGCCTCTTAGTCCATATTTTTCACATTTAGTTAATAAAATATGATGATTCACAAAATCAAATGCTTTGCTCATGTCAAAAAAAACACTTGTCAAGTGTTTACCCTTATCTATTTCCTCCGCTATATTACTTATTAATGAATAGCAAGCTAAACTGGTAGACTTTCCTTTTTGGAAACCATTTTGCTCTTCTGATATAATTTTATGTTTATTGCAAAAGTCAGTAAGTCTATGGTGCATTGCCTTTTCATAAATTTTGGAAAAGATCGAGATAAGTGTTATAGGTCGATAGTTATTTATATTTTCTTTGTCATCTTTCTTATGTAATGGTTTTACTATAGATTGTTTCAATTTTGTCGGAAATTTTCCCTGAATAAAAGACTCATTTATCATATGTGCTAGTATAGGTGCTATTAGATTTGCACTCAATTTTATTATATGAGTTGATATCTCATCAAAGCCTACGGCTTTTGTATTATTAAGTAATTTTATATATTTAATTACTTCATCCGTGGTACAAGGAGCGATGAAAATACTAGGGCTTATAGGTATTATATTACCTGTATTAGGTTTTTTAGCTGCTTTGCTCGATGTCACATTTAGAAAATGGTGATTAAATGCTTCTGCTATTTCATCAGGTTTATTAATTAACATGTTATTTACGTAAACTGACTCAATGTATTCCAATGTTGTACAATCTCTTTTATTTTTGATCATATTCCACGTTGTTTTACTCGTGTTCTTGGAGTTAAGCAAAGCCTTATAGTTGGTATTTCGCTGTGATTTAGTAATACAAGCATTAAGTAATTTGCTATATTGCTTGTACATTAATTTGTGCTCGGGTGTTTTATGTTTATAGTATAAATATCTAAGATATCTTTTATTTATACATGATTTCTTAATACCCTTTGTGATCCAGTTTGGTTTTTTAAATTTTGAATTAACTTTTATTCTTCGCACCGGGAAACAGAGGTCATAAAAAAGGACAAATAAATCGTGGAAATGGTTAAAAGCTAAATCACTGTCGGGCTCATTTATAACTTCAAGCCATGTTAAACTAGCGATACATTTTAGAAAAGTATTTACATTTTCAACGTTGTAGTCTCTTTTTTTAATATACCAAAAGTTATTACATACTTTTAGTGGCTCGGAAATTTTGAATGCAAGCACTTGGCATGTTTCATGATCGGAAAGGTGTAGTTTATAGACATAACCCATGGCATTTTTTATGTTACTTGCTATGTGGTCGATACATGACCGTCCACGTGTAGGAACAGCTATGTGTAATTTACAGTTGTAATTTAGTAACAAGTTCCTTAGACGTTTTGACGTGTCATCTGATATTTCAGTATTAATATTTAAGTCACCTGTAATTATTACTTTCTTTTTATTATTTCTCGTTGCTTTAAACAAAAGTGCCTCAAGTTTATCGAAAAATAAGTCAAGATTTTTTTTGTCTGGAATTCTATATATGCAAAAAATAATAAGTTTGAGGTCAGGTAGCTCAACTCCACAGCATTCGAACACTTTTTCGGTAGATAGTTTATTACACCACAGTACAGATTTATGTTTGATTTGATTCCGAAGTAAGATGCATGACCCTCCTCGTTTTTTATCTTTTCTTGAGAATGTTGCTGCCAAAGTGTAACCATGTAAGAATATATTATTTTCGCTTCCACACTTTATAAACGTTTCTGAGAAGCATAGCACATCAATTAACTTTCCCGTATCAAATAGCTCATTTAAACATATTTCTATTTCATTTAATTTACATAATAAACCTTGTATGTTTTGATGAAGGACCATTATATCGTTTCTTTCGGTATTATGTGGCGAAATACGATTAGATTTACAGCTTATTTGTTGTTGAAGTGGTTCTATGGCATGATTAGTTGGTACCAATTTGTGAACGAAAAAAATCTTCCACTGCCACATTATTAATGTTGTCAGTAAAACTTTTATTTATATATTTTTTATTTTTGTTCATTAAATATTGATAAATATTATTGTGCAAATTTTCAATTATATTCTTCATGCCTAAATTATTTAACCTCCCAGACCTAAATGAGAACATGTCAAATGTCACATTAGAGTTTGAGTCATACACAAAAAAACATTTATTATGATTATTTAAATCATTTAACAATAGATAATTGAATTTTTCTACTCTGGCGTTAAACAATGATCTACCACATACATATGTTGGACATGCGATGATTATATTTGTGAATAGAATGTTTTTCACGGAAGATCTTATATACTCCACCAGCTGATTGAGATTAGTGGAATAATTGAAGTCTTCCTCTCCTATGAAAATTACGCAATAGTCATTTAAAGTCATGCCTTTTAGTTTGTGTTGTATGTCCTTAAATAAGTAATGTATGCCAACTCCAGGTATTATATGATGGCAAAAAGTTGAATTTTGAAAGTAGTCATTATTGGTTACTATTTTTGAGATACTATTTTTATTATTGCTGCTTAAAAATAATAACTTATTTTCTACTGGCAAATTCTGTGATGGGAACTGTTCAGTATTTTCGTACTCCTGATAGATCTGTTCTTCAGACAAGTGGCTGAGTTCGTCGCCTGGTTGAGGCTCAGGTTCCTGAATATTTGATTTCGTGTCTTCTGATACTTCTAGGTGGCAATTCAAAGCAAGCGGTTTTGATTGTTGTTTTCTTCCTTTTAATTTAGGCGTTCTAGCGGGTGACACGTTTGTCCCCTTTAATAAACTTCGATACAAGTTGCATTTTTTGTTTGACTCAGTTAACTCATTTTGTAGCCTGTATTTTTCATTTAACAATTTTTGGACCTCGGCGTCTGCTCCCAATAGTTGTTCCTTAAGGGTCTCCACTTGTTTTTTTAGGTCCTCCACAATATAACTCTGAACTTGCGAGTGAAGGTTTGGTAAGCTGACATTTCTTGATAAGTTGGACTCTTCATGAGAATGAGAGAGAGATAGAGAGTACCTACTATCATTATCATATGAACATGACGTGTCGTCTAAACTTTCATCATCGGATAAGGAGTCAAAGGAGTTTCGGACAGGCACGTTATACTTCCGTCTCGTTGTAACATTTTCAGTACAAAGTTTGGAGGAATCTCCTAAATTTTCTGGCAGTGCGGAAACTCCTACTTCAACTTCTTCGTTATTACATTTCACACTGCTCTTTTCATTTTCAGTGCTGTTTTGCGACATTATTTCATTTGCTGCAATTGTAGTCTCTTTCATAGAAATTTTGTCATTGACATTTGGCGTCGAAGTTGAGGCTGCTGTAATACTTTTTTGTTTGTTTGGTACGGTTTTTTTCAGCTGTTGAGGCTTTACCCGTTTACATTTCATGCAAGTCCAGTTCGTCTTGTCATTTTTGTTCATTAGATTGTATCTCTTCACAGTGTTTGTGCAAACAAGGTCGTAAGTATGTTTACAATTGAAACATTTTAGGTAATGTTTGTCTTGTATAGTTTTGTCGCATTTCTTGCAGCTGGGTTTTGGTGCCATTTTAATTTAAATATATAGTTTTTTATTTTGAGTGTGATAAAACGGAAAAAATAAATAAATAAATAAAATAAAATAAAATGCAAAAAGTAAGATTGGAGCGGGACTCGAACTCGGTGCAATGGTTTCACAGCCGCTTGGTCTACCAAATGTTCCAAAGTAACTTGACAGTTTGCAGCGAAATTAACTATTAGTATGAGAAAATAACGCGGAGCCATATCAGACAGAAAATGGCCAGAATGGCAAAGAGCAGAAAAGAGATGGCAAAGGTATTCGGCGACGTCCGTCAGGGAATGGTAAAGAAAGAAGGACATTTATATTTGATTTATTTATTTATTTTATTTTCTGACAAGGGTCCTTATTCTGGTTTAGCTTGAGCAGATTGCTCGGTAGCTTGGCTGATACAACAAAGTCTCAGGATGTATTGTTTAAAGCGACGGATTATGTGCCGTGAACCGTGACGTGTGCAAGCAGACTGGGGCACTACTTTTGTACTTATAATTAATGAAAAAAAAAACTTTGCAGTTATCGATTTTGTTTCTTAAAATATGTTTGTTCGTACTGCATTTTTTAAAACCTTTTGATTTTATTCTATATGTATGATTTTAACCCCTGACGCAAAAAGAGGGGTGTTATAAGTGTGACCGCTATGTGTGTCTGTCTGTGACACTGTAGCTCCTAAACAGGTGAAGAGATTCGAATGCAGTTTTTTTATTTGAAAGAGGGTTTTCTAGTGATTGTTCAGAGACGTTTTTTACCAAAATCGGTGCAGCCCTTTTCTACTTTTAAAAGGTTTTGTGTCAGGGGTTTTTAAAATTTTTCAATTTTAATATTTTGATTTGGAATCTGTGGATTTCGGTTGATTTATTTATTGGTTTCTCCCAAACCGTCTTTATTCTGGTTCGAGCCAATTGCTCTGTAACTTGTCTAATATAATACCGTCTCGGTGCATTGTTTGAGGAGACGGATTATGCTACGTGAACCGTGGCGTGTGCAAGCACTGATTGGGGCACACAAATCACTGCTTATGATACAGTAATAAATGAACTGAATCTGCGTCACTTTTTTTAAGAAACTGGCGTATTTTTTTCTTTATTATATTCCTGTGTGTGTAGCCGAATTCACAAATGCTCACGATAATATCTTTTTCGTAGCTATCTATCTCTATTGCTCTTGCGTATTGGCGCGAGCGCGACAGAGCCAGAGTATATTTTTGCCATTCGGCTACGGGGCCTGGGGGCCGATTTTTGAGTCTCACGCGTCGAATTCAGAAAATTGTCACTGAAAATAATAAGCAAGTCACGGTTTTCAACTGGTATTTTAGTGACAAAAATCGCCCCCCTGAGCCTGCTTTACAAGCATGACAAAAGGTTACTAGATATAAACGTCACACTAATGTAACACTTGGCCAGAAATACACCATAATAATTGTGGAATAACATTAAAACTATTTTCTTCATACTATATTGAACTGTCACCGCACATATATTATTAGAATAACGGTTTTCTTCAGCCATACGTGCGAATGAAAAGTCCCATCGCTGTGTCTCGCTCCAATGTACATAGATCAGAATAAGAGCGCCTCTTGATAATAGTCATATATTTCTGGCCCCGTAGCATTTCTGCGACGCAAAACGAAAACGAAACGCCGCGAAAGGTAGTCTGGATTTGTCGCGCCGGTACGCAAGAGCGATAGAGGAGATATATCTATAATCGTTTCGTGAGCGTTTGTGCCATTCGGCAACGTATTCTGGCCAGAATTTATGTTATTATTGCTTCTTAGTAAGTAATCTTTTAGAGGCGTTGTAAAATTTTATCCTATGAAATTCATTTTCTGTGATGTTTTCGCTATCGGCTAACGTATTATAAAACATCAAAAGCCATGGTAAGGCTGTGCTTAATTTATTTTCTCTGAGACTCTGAAATGATTGTGTTTTTATAAGTATCGAATCTAGAATTTACTTTGTAGGTAAGCCTCTCGTATTTTCGGTATGTATTCAATTGGGATGGTATTATGTACCTACGCATCAATAAAACCTCGTATACTGGAGCTTACGACTGTATACAATTATACATAAACCGCTTAACTATCAGAACTTACGCTGTACACGGTGAAAAACTAAAAAATCTAATAATAATAACAGCGTATTTCTGATCACATATTAGGACTAAAATAAGTCTAGATTTTGCCTAGTTTCAGAATTATTACCAGTTTAAATAACCTAACCACAAAAAATAATATTTTTAGTGGACCGATTTTCATGAAAAGCAATTGTCCCCGAAATAGTGGACCGTTTAAAATTTTCAGTTTGAAACATGACTAATAACATCAAGAAATATCCAAACTTTAATAGAGAGGATGGACTACCGGCTTGGGACAGTACATTGATAATGGAACAAGCACGAAAACATTTGTGTTGTAAAATCGGTTCATCCGTTCTATATTATTTGTGGAGCTGCGATTTTTCCTCAGCCGTTGACCAGACAGAAACGGGATGATTATACGCGATTTAACGTTTCAAACATGACTAATAACACCCCGTCGTTCATTTTGCGATGCCACAGACAGACAGACACGTCAAACTTATAACACCCCGTCGTTTTTGCGTCGGGGATTAAAAAGTTGGTTACTGAACTGTTATTTGTTTAAAAAGTGTTTTGTCCCATTCACACAAATATATAAGTCAGCGTGACAGCTTTCAAACCATTTGTTCCAGTTGTTATACCAGTTTTTCCATACAGTTGGCCCAACGCTACGCTCGTGAGACGAGATGTAGGGGGGCCCTTAACTGTCAAAATTTTGTTTTCTTTCAACTTCGTGATTGCTAACGATGGCACTAAAACTCGAGCAGTGATCTACCTACCTCTTTTGTAAGTCCATAAGTATATGTGTGTTTTTTGCTTGTTCCAGATATGACCTTGTGCAGTGAAGTGTTAAGTGACAGTGCGATGTCACCATGAAGCTGTGGAAGAGCCTGAAGATCTCGATCGGCAGCCGAGCGGACCCCAAGGCGTTCAGCCAGGACTTGCCGCAGTGGGGCCAGGGGTACGAGCTTGACGGTGAGTACCTACTTTTTAACCCCCGACGCAAAAACGACGGGGTGTTATAAGTTCGAGGTGTCTGTCTGTCTATCTGTTTGTCTGTCTGTCTGTCTGTCTGTATGTCTGTCTGTCTATCTGTCTGTCTGTCTGTCTGTTTGTTTGTGTGTGTGTCTGTCTGTGGCATCGTAGCTCCCGAACTAATGAACCGATTTAGATTTCTTGTTTTTTGTTTGAAAGCTGAATTCGTCGGGAGTGTTCTTAGCCATGTTTCATGAAAATCGACCAATTATGTCGCGGTCGGGGGTTTTTTCAAATTTTTATAGTAACTACAATCCCACCAAAACATACCTGTTAAAAAGGGGGCCAAGTTCCTATAAGCTACTTGTTCCCCTAAAAAACCGGCCAAGTGCGAGTCGGGCTCGCGCACAAAGGGTTCCGTAGCAGCAAATATAATAAACTTATTATGTCAATTTATACACCTGCCAAAATTACAGTTAAATCAACCTATCTCAAAAACTATAAGAGAAACCTCTATTTTTTTTAGAATTTTATACCCCGTAGTTATAAAAATAGAGGGGGGGGGGGGACATACTTTTTACGACTTTGAGAGCTGATATCTCAAAAACCGTTCACTTTAAGAAAAATGTTTTTTAGAAAACTTTATATCATTTTAAAAGACCTTTCCAATCCAATGCCAAGTTTATAATGGAACTTAAAATATGGTATAGTTGTGAAAATACGTAGTTTTTCTTGGTTAAAAATATCTAAAATTAGGATACTTCTATATTTGAACTTGGCAGGTTTTTTTTCTGTACTTAGGTAACACTTGATTAATTGTATATAATTTTTTTTTATTATAAAATTAACCTAAACTTGGCATACTGCTTTAGTACTAGTATCTGATTACGTAGGTACAATTTTATCCCTGTTCTTGCAAAAGGCACTGAGCTGCAGGGGGGTCAAAAGTGGGTCGAAATGGTTCGTGTAAATAGTGCACGGATTGCGCGCGGCCAGTTGCTGGAACTTGGCCTGCGCACTGCCATGCGCTTAGATAAAAAATAATAGAATAGAATAAACATTTATTTGTGAACACAGGCAGGTCAAAATACACATAATAACAACAAGACAGAAAGGAAATGAAGGGAACGAAATGGCCTCATCTCAGCGTGTTGCTGGTGACTTCCAGCGCTGATCCTCCGATGAGACTATCAAGTGAGAACGATTCACGGAAAGTAACAGAAAGAAAAAAAAAACAATACATAAAAGAAAACTAGTCAAACAGTTAAATAAATTAAAAAATTAAAAAACACGACTGCAGTTTTAATGCGAACTGAAAAGATGAAAATAATCTTTAGATATGTTGGTCGGCCAACTCGATGCATGTAAATCAGAATAATGAGTGTTTAGTCAGGTTCAAAAAACAGCTAAGGCAAAAGTTTATGCTCATTTACGACCGACCGACGTTTGACGACCGGTTGGCGCATGCGGTAAGGGCATTTATTTGTGTGATGAGCACATTTTTCATGGAGGATCGTTGTCTGTACCCACAACCAAGTACTTAGTCAATCTTAAGAATGACAATATTTATTTATTTATTATTTTTTTATTTATTTAGGATCGTGACCGTACTTACTTGGACATTTTCATTTCGATTGCAGTCAGGGGACTTTCATAAGATTCTTGCTCATTGAAAAGGTCCCCTGATTTTTTTGACATAATTTTTTCACCTGTATATATATTTTTTTCTTTCTTTTGGCGTCATAAACGCGTGGTTATAATTATTCGGTTTCCTCATGAGCACCGTGTATAAATAAATAAACGTTTGAGTAAGTAATCTCCATTTTAAAACTCATTCAACCAATGCTTTCACACAAAGAGGTCAAAGTAATGATACCTACACTACAAAAACGCCAGGACAAAGGATTAAATTAATCGCCAGGTATCGGCACGTTTCACGTGAGCGCATAATTTAAACTCAAATTTTCGACAAGACTTTTAAAAACTGTTAATTAAGAACTCTGTGGGAATTATTAAAAGAACAAGAAGTTGATTCTGTTTTATAAATTTGATAAGGTACAGCGGGGAATTTGCGACTGGGGGTCAATTTTCAACTAGTCGTTATTTTTCATGTTTTGTATGTATGTATGTAAACACTTTACTGTACATAAGACAAGTTAGGACATAGAAATACAGTATAGTTATGGTGTACAAAGGCGAACTTATCCCTATAAGGGATCTCTTTCAGACAACCTTTAAGCAAATTGATAGGAAAAACTAATTAAAACATGATAGACAAACGAACACTATATATGTACAGAAAGAACATTTATTTTTGTATGGTGGGCGTTACGAGGTGATGTTTTTGCATTGTTAAATGGTGTCCACTGATCAAGTCGACATATATGGCACGATTGGCACGCATTTTCAGTGGATACATGGAGCTCACGTCAATAGAGTAGGATATTAAAACAATCGATCAGTTGAAAATCGTCCCCCAGTCGCAATAGTCCCGCTGTACCTTATACGCTACAGTAAATTAAATTTTAAAACGTAACATAAAGTAAATGTTTCAGCAAAGATATTTATAACCGTATGAAAAAAACCTGCCCCAAGAAAAATGTATGCCTGTGCGGTCGTCTACACTTTTAGTTGGTCTTGTCTGGTTCCGATGTGTCTCAAACAATAAATAGTTATTTGTTTTACAAGGGGACAAGTAGTAGTTCAACCGCTCGTCAATATTGATACCCGAGCAAGCGAAAGATACCAATATTGAACCGCGAATGGTTCAAAAAGCGGAATCTCGAGCGTTGCAAGGGTTTCAAGGCACGAAGGTTAAACAAACTTTGCCACCGAGTGAAACACAAAACTTTTCACTACACCAACACGAACAAAATACTGACTATAAAACATCAAAATAAACCAAATCCATCATTTTATCCAATATTTATAATTCAAAATCATCATTTATAGGTAAATTCTATAAGTCAGCTTAAGACATCAAGTTAAAATTTGTATGAAATTACTTTGCACTCTTGTGGATAAAATGTGATTTTGCTATCTGTTTTCGAACAGCCAAGTAAGCCTTTAACAATTGGTGTGCTGAAAAGTTTATTTATTCCATTCGTGGCCTATTTTCATGATTATTGAAACGTTAACAGGGTTAAACCTGGATTCTTACCCAGGTCAAATGGATTTTTTCAACTAAAGTCCTGTCAAAATATTAAAAAAAATCGTAACAAATTCTTAAATTAAAATCAGCCCCCAGTATACAAAAGGCAGTCTAAAATTTGTTTTTGTAGTAAAACCTTTTTTGTGGGTTAACAAAATACAGAGCACCGGGCGTTTTGACCGGGGAGATTTTCATCGCGAATCGTAAATTAAAAGGAAAAGGAAGTGTAGTTATTTGTTTAATCCTTTTTCAGTTCGGACTTTAAAAATGTACCTACTTGTTATAAAATGTATATGTAAAATTTTGTTAGTAGGTACCACCGCCCACAATATCTCTGCTTTGCCTAAAGGTTGACTGGTAGAGAATGCTGTTTGGCATTAAGTCCGCCTTTTGTACTATAAGTTCTCTTTCTTTGTGTACAATAAAGAATAAATAAATAAACAATTTATGCGACCAGTGGAGCAGTATTTTTACATATAGTACCCATTTTTTATAAAAATAAATATAAATATTATAGGACATTCTTACACAGATTGACTGAGGCCCACGGTAAGCCCAAGAAGGCTTGTGTTGTTGGTACTCGGACAACGCAAGATATGTATCATATATAAATACTTATATACATAGAAAGCATCCATGACTCAAGAACATATATCTGTGCTCATCGTACAAATAAATACCCGTACCGGGATTCGAACCCAGGACCGCGGCTTAGCAGGCAGGATCACTACGCGGGCTATAGTCCGGTCGTCATTTTGTATTCTATTATATTGTGTATTTTCTTGTGTGGTGACGGGGTGAGCATTTCAACCCCTTTCTTCCCGTGGGTGTAGAAGTTGACTGTGGGATTTGGGGTAAATTGCAGCGTAGGCGAGAAGTTGGCAACCTGTCACTGCATTCTCACAATTTCTTTTTTTAAAAATTATGAAAAAAATCACAAAAGTAGAACTTTATAAAGACTTTCTAGGAAAATTGTTTTGAACTTGATAGGTTTAGTAGTTTTTGAGAAAAATACGGAAAACTACGGAACCCTACACTGAGCGTGGCCCGACACGCTCTTGGCCGGTTTTTAACCCTTTATTTGCCAAGAGTGGCATTGCAACTTGAGTGTAATGAGAGATTTCATGCGCCTACCCCTTTATGGGATAGGTACAGGTGTTATACTTAAAAAAATAGTTGTTTACTTTTTTTTTTTTGCCAAAATATTTCATATTTCTGTATTAGGTATACAAAAATGGGCTACCTTTTAAAATTCATGTTAATGCTAAGTTAAATACATTTTCGTAGACAATTTTTCGTGTTATTTCTTCTTGAATATTTAAATTTGTAACGACGAGTTTCTAAGAACGCAGAAGTTGATAAATATTTAAATAGGCAATCATTTGGGCAAACACTGAAAATCGTATCGTTATATTAAAGAAAAAGTAACTAAGCGCTCCATCATTTAATATTCATATTTCATATAATATTTTATATTTCATAATTGGAGGTCGGATTCGAACCATCCTTGTTTATCGTGGCTAACTTCGTGAACATTAAGCCCGCCAAGTTTCAACAAAATCTGTTTCAATTTTTCGATCATACCGCATCTTAGTAAGACTAAACTTAGACCAAATCTTAGACGGCGTGAGAACTCGCATGCGATTTTAGTTACATATATTGCGGGCTGATAAGGTTACATACAATTTTGCACAGCCATCAAATACCGCAATGTAATAAAACCACAGAATATATAATAGTACAAGTACAGAAGGCTCATCCTTTGATGTTCACAAAATGCCGCCATTCTAAATTCGTACCTACAATAACAAACGGACCGCACCCGAGCAGTCGACATTGAATTCTATTGCGCCGCGTAAAGGTCGTTACGACTGAATGGGCCGCGAACTCGCGGCCGCCAGCATGTACTTGTAGCTCGGTGATAGAATCGCGGAGTGAGCCGCCCCTGATAAAACTCGCATGCGAGTTCTCGTACCGGGGCCCTTAGTGTAAGGCCTCGCCTAGGGGCCTACGCGGGTATGCACCGTGCGTCCACGCTACGCAGCGTCGACTCAGGACACTTGTATTAGTTTTAATTGTTTGACATGCACGCCGCACAATATGAGCGTGCACTCAGATCTTACACATTAATTATTAAATTTGTGTTAGTCTAAATGTAACTTATACTATTTAAAAATAAATGTCCAATGTGACAATAAATGTCGAAAATGACCAGATATTTATCATAAATGACGGTCAGGTATTGAAAGTGACGGTCAGTTTGCATCTCTAGTCTAGACATACTTTGGCCTTGCCTTGTGGTATTACTTTTTCTCATATTACCTATCAAGGACGACAGATCTACTATAAAAACAGATATATTATGATAAGATAGGATACATTTATTTATAAAAATTAAATTTTTTTACACGTCAGAATATATAATATTAAGTTATAGTTACAACTATCATCTTATCTTAAGAATTGTATGAAAACATTGTAATACTTATTCAAAAATCTTATTTACATATTATAAATTTAGGTTCATAAACAAGTTATTTTTTTACATAGGTAAGTCTTATTAAAATAAAGAAATTACGTTATTACTTTATTATTTTATTATACATATTAACGATCCTTGAATAAATATTTATTCACCGACATATAAAACTATAATCACAATCATAATCACACAGGCCATCCTCACCTTCTCGACAAGTAGCAAACAAGAACAAGCACGAACCTCGTCATGATTTTATCCAGAACGTGCAAGTTGTAGAATGAGCTACTTTCTAAGGTGAGGTGAGGACCTTGCGCTATGACGTGTAGAGTTGTGCAATGCTCGTTCACTGAATAGATCGCTCCCAACTAGTATGTACTTATCTCGTAAATATACTAGAAAAATGCTCATTTCTATTTCAGCATAATATTGGTCCCATAATAAAAGTTTTTCATTATGACCTCAAAAGTCACTATGCAAAGTATGCTGGTTGGTTCTTTTTATTTTTAACCCCCGACGACGCAAAAACGACGGGGTGTTAAGTTTGACTTGTCTGTCTGTCCATTTAGTGCGTTGTGCATTAGTGCGTCTTTGTCCGAAGTGCTGGAATAATATACCACCCCCTATACGCAACTCCAATGGTCTTAGCTCATTTAAGCCTAAACTAAAAAAAACATCTTATAACCCTGCAGCTGTCGTGATCTCTATGAAGTGTGAGCCGTGTGAGTGTTACGGATCGTGGTGTTTGTTAGTTTATGTATCGTTTTACCCCCCCTCGTTTTAATAGTACAAATATATTTTTCTATTGATTCTTGTTACGGTTTTAGTGTGAATTATATCTCTAAATGTTATCTTACTGTACTATACTCTCACTTATTGTGGTGCACTATCGACCGACCCTGGGCCTCACGGAAGACCAGCGCTGTGGCACCATCTGTGCCAGAGCATAATGCTGAGTGGTGTCCTTTTGCGATCACAATATCAAACATTATGTATTTACATGTTGTGTTTATGTACTCTAGTATATTAAGTACCTTCCAGTAGGCCTAGCACATGATGGCCGCGGGAGTATGTCGCCGCGAGATAGATGACACGTCTTTGTCTAATTGTATTAATGACATAAGGACAGGTAGTCTATCTCGCGGCGACATACTCCCGCTGCCATCATGTGCTAGGCCTGCTGGTCGTAATAAATGTATTTTCTTTCTTTCTTTCTTTCATTTGTTTGTATGTCTGTGTGCGTGTCTGTCTGTGGCATCGTAGCTCCCGAACGGATGAATCGATTTAGTTTTTTTTTTAAAGCTGAGTTAGCCCGGAGAGTTCTTAGCCATGTTTTATGAAAATCGGTCCACTATGTCGGGGATTTTTTTTAATTTTAGTTTTGTAAGCTGAAATAGATACCATACATTAAAGAAAAAGCGATCAAACCCACTGGTGGCGAAGTAAAAAAAACAAATAAAAAATATTTAATAAAATAATTTGATTTGTTCCCTGCGTCGTTTAATTTTGTAGTTAGGTTATACCATGTGGGATCGCTAAATGGTAAGCGGTCTATTAGTTCCGACACCGAGGTTTTATTAAAAAGAGGCTACCCAATATTGAAAAGAGATAAACAGAAAATTTAAAAACAAAGGCATATTCAAAGTAACAATGTTGAGGCAAATTGTCGAATCGCAGCAATCTCAGCCGTGGCCCGGGGCTGCAATACGGAATATTGGGCGCTCGGAGGAAAAGTCGAAACAAAATGTGAAATTAGCCGAAATGAGGTCCATAGGCAAAGAGCTTGCGTTGGGAAATAGGAAATTATATGAGCAACGAATTTAAGTGATTTTTTAAAACTGTGTTTAAGTACCATCTTTTTCCGGGCAGATAACATATAAAGATAAAGCTAATACGGGCGAATCTAATATAATGTTCTTTGTTTTCACACCTAAGCAAAAGATACAGAAAAAAGATCCTCAGAGATACCCTGCGTTGCTTGGCCAATTAGTGGCTCTAGCTCTTAGTCAAAATGCTGGGTTTTTCGATAGCCATGATTAAGTTGTCTTTATTATAGACGTCATATTTAGACCGTAGTAAAACTGAATGGGTAATAGAAGCTTTGTAATCAGTGGTTACTGGTTAAGGGATCTAATGTACGTTAAAGGTAATTTGGTTTCATGATACCATAATCCTCTTTAGAGCATTCCACGAGGATGTCGCTTACAACATGCAATTCTTCTAATATTTCTGCAGACGCTAAGATAGCGAAGTTGTGTCTGACAGCCTTTCATTAATTAGTTAACAAATTGGCCGTACTTACTTTCTCGAGCTTTACGGACTTGATTGAAATAGCTTTAAGGGCAAAACATCTCGTAAGCCTTGCGGTATCTCGGCATTCGCTAAGACTCATGGGAGTCCGCTTTGATAAATAATCCCATGATTTGGCGTAAGCACTAGTCTTACGTAAGCGACTGCCGTGTGACCTTCCAACTCGAAGGGTAACTAGGCCTTATTGGGATTACTCCGGTTACTTCACGATGTTCCTTCATCGAAAAGCGACTGGCTAATATCAAATGACATTTCGAAAGGTTCCGGAAAACTCATTGGTAGGTAAGAGACGGGGTTCGAACCCGCGACCTGAGATCAAAAGTCAAACGCTCTTACGGCTAGGCCACCAACGCTAGATGATTGGATATTACTGTATTATTTGATCCTAGATTATTTTTAACATTAAAAATCCGAGAATTAAGAAGAATTATTTCCGAGAAAAAAGCGTTGATAAGCCGTAAAAGCAAATTCAGGGTCTTACAAATGAGTTTTTCAGAAGTTGTGTACGAAAAAAATGTCAATTGACATTAGGTATTTAGCCGCTTTTTAGGAAAATATTTTGAGAAAACTGTATTTAGGGACTATATATCCACACTATTCCACACACAGGCGACGCATGTCTTAAGACGCGGAACGGACGTCAGCGCCGCGCCGCCCGAGTGTAATTTTAAAAAACGTCTCCTCAGTACATTTTAAGAACGACGTAAGGACGAATGTAACGCGCGTGTAGAAGGACGTAAGACACGCCCCAGGCGACGGTCTATGCACTATGATTACATGTTTTACTTTGACAGTGACTCTCTATAATACTCAATTCTCTTTGCTACGCGCAAGGCCAGACCGGTCGTCTACACAGAATGATAAAACCGCCTGTGTTTTGTAAGCGATGATAATATCTCCAATGTTTAAGGAACCAGAAGGAAAGTGCCGAGGTAATGTTGCATGGGTAAATGAAAGCCTTCAGGGGATTATGGGTCTCCGTCTTACCTGAATGGGTACCCGGGAATAAGTATTAATCACGTTGCCACCAACAGTGTATACCTAGAATAGCATAAGGTACAGCGGTTGAAATCCCGACTGGGGGCCAATTTTAATTAATCTATTTTTTCCATTATTACACTATTAAGTTGAGTTCCACATGTATCCACTGACCACGCGTGCCATAATATATAACCGGTGGACACTCTAGTTAATAATGAAAACATTTTAAAACTTATGAAATAAAACTATGGAAATGGATTAAATCGCGTATAACGAATTTAAAATACATCCCGACGTTTCGAACTCTTTACAGCGTTCGTGGTCAACGGGTGACTGAGGAAAAATAAAATGTGCAAAAGCTACCTACATACAAGAAATATTAACGAACCATGACCTCAAATAATATAGATTTCTAAGGCAGGTTCACACACTATTAATAAACCTAGTTATACAATATTCAAAAAATTTACCATTACTATGTTAAAAATAATTAACCAATTAATCTACACAAAATTGACAAAGAACAAACTGCAAATGTCCAACACCATACAACATAAATACCTCACAGCCTTCGTCGTGCTTGTTCCATTATCAGATGTACTACTGGATCCCAAGCCGGTGGTAAAGTAAAGCCATCCTCTCTATTAAAGTTTGGATATTTTGGAACAAGCACGACGAAGGCTGTGAGGCAGTTGTGTTGTATGGTGTTGGACATTTGCAGTTTGTTCTTTGTCAATTTTGTAGTCAGTAGGTAAATTTTTTGAATATTGTATAACTAGGTTTATTAATAGTGTGTGAACCTTCCTTAGAAATCTATATTATTTGTGGTCATGGTTCGTTAATATTTCTTGTATGTGGGTAGCTTTTGCACATTTTAATTTTTCCTCAGTCACCCGTCAATTGACCACGAACGCTGTAAAGAGTTCGAAACGTCGGGATGTATTTTAAATTCATTATACGTGATTTAATCCGTTTCCATAGTTTTATTTCATGAGTAACTATCGCGGTAACCGAAGACAATATTATTTTAAAACTTGGCAAAAAAAGGGATCAGTTGCATTTTGTGTAGGTACTAAATTTCGTCACGACAAGAAATGACCCGCTTTGCTCACTATTTAGTGCGTGCAAAAATACAAACTGTACTGAAAATTATATTTTTAAGTGTATTCAGTTAACTCAAGAATTGAACACGTAAGTACACAGGCGTGTTTAAATATTTCTGAGCACCTCGGGCGCTTCGATATATCTAATGGCAACTGTATAATATGTTCGAGCCACGTCACTAGCTCGTTAAATCAAGTTAAACCATCATTAACTCATCCACAAATACAATTTACAATTCTGGATACGCACAAATACAATACCTATTTGGTGTATTCGACGAGATATACTATTATCAACACTAACTATCAATGACTAAAGATAATACTATAGCAACAGACCATGTATTTAACTAGACATACCATCCATGCTATTATTATAAATGGAAAAGCGTGGGTGTGAAGAATTGACGTGATTTTTTAAGTGGAGATAGTTGGAGGGACGGAGAGTGACATAGGCTACTTTTTGTCTCTTTCTAATGCAAGCTTAGCAGCGGGCAAAATCTAGTAATAATATAATGGCCCTTTAAAGTTTCGACTTGACAATAAATATACAATGTAGCGAACTAGTGCGGAAAAAACACCATTATGTACATTTACAGTCGAGTTGATAAATATGTGGACATTCTTTCACCTTATTGCAACGAGTGAAGGTGAAGAAATGTACACATATTTGAGCGTTTTCCAAAATAAATCTCGAATATCGAATTTCACCAGATCTGGACGTGTTTGCATGGGCTCATTGCCTCATTCTTCTCAAAATCATGAGCTGATTCGATCCCGACGATAAAAAATGTGTCCCAAATTTTCCATACAAAATTCGAGTTTCCAATACGTCACGCACGTAGTTAAATCAAATCGTGACGTAAAGGAAAAAAATAGGACACATTTTTTTATCGTCAGGATTGAATCAGCTCGTGATTCTGAGAAGAATGAGCCCAGACACGTCCAGATCTGGTGAAATTCGATATTCGAGATTTATTTTGGAAAACGCCCATTTACGAACTCTAATGTACTTGAACTCATGATACATCTATTACACCAACGGTCTGCGTATAATTCCGTTCGGTAAACACGTATAACATTGCCAATGGCGGTCGTCGTTACATCCGATTGTTGCGCCAATATTGGCGCCAATTACCGCAAATGGTACAGCGAGCACACGCATAATTGTACACGTGATTAACTAATTAGCGATGATTGTTGGGATAATGAAGCTCAAATGTTGGGAAGGCATTAAGTCAGCCTAGTATTTTGAATATTTTGTGGAAAATAAGTTTCGGCTCTGCACCTCGGCTCCACACGGTTTTCATCGATTTTTGACAAGTTTTGAGTTGAAACTCCTAAATTTGCACTACAGATAGAATTACTAGACTAACGGTTATCGGTCCTTGAATATCTTATCTCTAGTCGTCGAAGCCGTATTGTGAAAAAAAAAAACGTATTTTTTATGATTTTTTTTTCAACAGTCTAAAAAAACACTTATATCGAAATTTGATTTTAGTGAAGGGTGTTTACATACATGAAATCGACGTGTCTGGATTCATCCTTATTGTATTGTACAATATATTTTTGCAGCCTTCTAGAAGTAACAATCATGTTTTGCTCGTGAGTGTAAACCCAAAGGTTTTCTTAAAATTTAAGAGAGATTTTAATTTGAAAGTAATTAACACAAAAGTTATGGACAAAAAAAACAGTTTTTGACCCTAAAATAGTCCAACTTTGATTCCAAATATCTCATAAAAGTACAAAGTATAGGTACTAACTAAATAAGTATAATAATGTCTTAGTTACCAACGTTATTATAGAACTAAGTAGTACTTAGTACTATAACAACCACGACAACTATATCTAGGCAGAAGTAATAGATTACGCCATCTAGTTTCAAAGGAACGATATATGATTCCCACAGATCACCTCTCAAAGATGCCGTTTTAAAATATATTTGTTATGTTAAAAATATAGCTGCTAACGAAGGAAACATGCAACCCATTGCGTCGTTCCGATACGGTGCCTTATTTGCCTTTTTTCTACGAACTTGCGACCAATGACCTAGAATAGAATAGAATAGAATAGAATAGAATAGAAGTGTTTATTTGCTAGAATACGTCACAATATAGGTCTTAAAAAATAGATACAGAATCAGTATTCAGTCGACATATAGCCAACATGCAAAGTGTTTACATTGTATATTACATTCCGTAACGGTACATCAGGTACATGCATATCATTAATAGCCTAGATCCTAATATATAAACCAATTTCATAGTCATTATAAATAAAATAAAATATTAACTTACACATGAATTATTGCACATTACAAATTAGAAATAAAATCAAATAGTTAGAAAAAAAAAAAAAAAAATATATATATTACAATTTGAAATTTAAATAATCCTTAATACTATAAAAGCAGTGGTCTTGTAGCCATTTAGTCAGTGCTTTCTTAAATTCATTTCCATTCAACATTCTTAATTCAAGCGGAAGGTTATTAAACAACACTATACACATATTATAAGCATTTTTCCTATAAATATCAGATTTACAAGCTGGCTGGTATATCATATTTGTGTACTGGGCACGTAGCTCTCTTGCAAACATTTCTTCTCGCTTTTTAAAATATTCTGGATGGCTTTTGGTAAATAGGCATGCCTTTAGGATGTACATAGAAGCTAAGGGAAGAATTCTGAATTTAAGGAATAAAGGTCTGCAACTGTCATCAAATCGAACACCGCCTATTTCTCGTAAACATCTTTTCTGGATAATAAATACCCTCTGAACGTCAACGGAATTTCCCCAAAGCAAGAGTCCGTAATTAAGGGTGGATGCCACATATCCATGGTAAGCAGTTAACGCCGCCCTAACAGAAACTGAATCCTTTAGTCTTCTTAATGCGAAAACAAACCTCGATAATTTGGAGCAAACTTGGTCAACATGGTCTTTCCAATTTAAATGTTTGTCGATAACTAAACCTAAAAATCTAGCCGTTTGAGTTTCTTCAACAGATGTATTGTGAACGTTAACATTTATGTGTACTGGATTTGAGTTATATGAATGGAATTGTAAGAATGCAGTCTTATTTAAATTAATTTTACCTACGCCGCTCCTTCTCCCAGTTGACTGATAATATTTATAAATTCACACGAAAAGGACATCCTAATTCATGTAATGTGTCAAGCTCTGTTGCACCGTCTACGGGGTAAGTGTTCTGTGACCATACTAAGGTTCCTGTACGTGACAGGTCGTATTGCGAGAGATAACAGGCTTTTGATCAAGTCTAGACGTCCAAGGCTAGCCTAGGACACGATTACATAGGAGCTTAATATATTTAAACTAGCCTTTGCCTGCGGCTTCGCCCACGTAGTATTAGTAATCTATTTTCCATACGAGCTGGACCCCCATTTCACCCCCTTAGGGGGTGAATTTTGAAAAATACTTTCTTAGTGCTCCTCTACACCTTTTAAGGAATCTACGTGCTAAATTTGGAATCTCTAGGACCAGTGGTTTCGGCTGTGCGTTGAGTCAGTCAGTCAGTCAGTTTCTTCTTTTATATATTTAGATCAGCGGTTCTCAAACTTATTTTCCCATGGAACCCTTTTAGAAAGTAAAATATCTGACGGAACCCTTAATTTGTTTTTTATTGCAATCTTTATTTTACTAAGCAATCATGATAGTCCAATCTAATCACTAGATTCTAATGTGAGGTATTACATGGAACTGTTTTTAATTTTTTAACAATTGGTGAATTTTATGGAAGAGAGTTGAAGTTGCATATCAGGAACCCAAAATTCACACAGAGCCCCCAGAGAGGCTTTGCGGAGCCCTAGGGGTCCGCGGAGCACACTTTGAGAATGGCTGATTTAGATAAAGGTGAGCTTTATATTTTATGCTCTAAATGGATAAATAATTTTCATCTATAATTTCAACAAGGATTCATCCAATGTGTACAATATATTTTTGCAGCCTTCTAGGAGTAACAATGATATTTTGCTCGTGAGTTTAAACTTTGAGAACCTTTTCAATACGGATGCCACAAAAAAATGTTGACACGATTTTGATTAGAATTAGAATTTTAAGTAAGTACTTATTGTCATATTAATCTGCCTATTTTTCTTTGACATTGTACCTATTAGTAAAAACAATGTTAGGGTAAACGCGCCTAATTCGGTGATACAAGCTTTGCAGCGCTATTCCGAAAGACGATTTTTGGTTGTTTCACCGAATTAGGCGTGTCACCGAATGAGGCGAGTTTACCCTACTATAAGTGTATTGTAAAGTTTTTGTTCTAGTTTTGATAATCGACCGAGATAATATTGTACAATGTACACCTGCATAGTGGGTAAAATATACTTCGTAGCTCTGTCATTATTTCATTAAGAGGGCTTTCGTGTTAAAAATAGTGAAATCGCAACCGAGCGCTCGATCATACCGTGTGTGGTATCAAATTAAAGGGCTTTGCGAGTAGTTTATAAATATATATCACATTATAGGACTTTTTCTACTTGGTCTAACAAAATATGAGAAAATGTCCAAATGTGGTAATAATTGTACCGGTGAAGGCTCGTTTTCAAAAAATTGGCAAAAATCAATAATAGCAATGTATAATCACTAAGGCATAACAGCAATTTAAGTAAACGTTGCAGATTAATTTAGTACAAAACTTGCTTCGATGTGATGTAGATTTTCAAAGAAATTGTCACTTAATTTTAGGTAATTTCTGAAAAAAATTGAATTCGCCTTAGGCTAGTTTACTCTTTTTCAAAAACTTAAAAAAAAATCTAGTCTGAAATGATTGTGGTACAGGATATACGAATTATAAATTTACCCGTTTTAATATTCAAAATTGTCCAAATTTTACAAATAAGATCGACTGATTCAGCTCTATACGTGCGTTTTTCTAAACGTGCATTAGAGAAAAATTCATAATTAATTTAGTGAGTTAGTTTTCAAAAATCCAGTCTTATAAAAATCAAGATAATAAGATGCTCTAACTGGAACTTGAATTAAATAAATCTATTGGATAACGGAAAGTGTAGTATTTCACCGACTAAAACTATCAATTTTACATTATTTTGACGTTTTTTTTGAAAGCAGCCTTAATGTATTTATCACCATTTCTGTAACCTATGCATATGTTTAACAAAATAAACAAAATTATTGATTGATTTTTTTTTATGGGATAGGAGGCAAACGAGCAGACAGGTCACCTGATGGTAAGCGATCACTGCCGCCCATGGACACCCGAAACACCAGAAGTGATGATTGATAAAATACTCATCAAGTTAGTGTCACAGCAAACCCTCGCAAAACTATCGTTTCGTGTAACACTGTCCATGAATTCCATGACCATTATTTATCCAGCCGTAAAAAATGGCTTAAAAAAGCAAATATTTCACACATCAAACTAGCGGCCATTCCGTCAGATACAGAATGAAATTAAATACTTTTGTGTACACCAAAAAGGCTTAGCCAACATCGCAATCGCTTACGTTTCGTAAGCATACTCATAGTTAGCCTCCCTCTTGTCAGAGCATAAATTTATAATACAGTCAACAACACAACTGTGAATATAGACAAAGTGACAAAAATATGTATCACACCTTAATGTACAGGCAATAAAGTTCTGTATTCATATTTTTGGCACTTTGTCTGTATTGACAGCTGTTTTTAACCCACGACGCAAAAACGACTGGGTGTTATAAGTTTAACGTGTCTGTGTTTGACGGAAAGACAGACAGACGGACAGACAGACAGACAGACAGACAAACAGATGGACGGACGGGCGGACGGACAGACAGACAGACAAACGGACAGATCGACGGACGGACGGACGGACGGACGGACGGACGGACCGACGGACGGACCGACGGACCGACGGACCGACGGACAGACGGACGGACGGACGGACGGACGGACGGACGGACGGACGGACGGACCGACGGACGGACCGACGGACCGACGGACGGACGGACGGACCGACGGACGGACGGACGGACGGACGGACGGACGGACGGACGGACGGACGGACGGACGGACGGACGGTCGGTCGGTCGGTCGGTCGGTCGGTCGGACGGACGGACGGACGGACGGACGGACGGACGGACGGACGGACGGACGGACGGACGGACGGACGGACGGACGGACGGACGGACAGACAGACAGACACGTCAAACTTATAACACCCCGTCGTTTTTGCGTCGGGGGTTAAAAAACAAGGTGAATATGTAGCTTTTCTGTAGTGGCGCGACGCAGCCAGACTGGGGTTTGATCGCCGCGTAGCGTCAACTGGGTGGCTAGCCGAATGGCACAATCGCTCACGAAACGCTCACGAAACGAAGCGCTAGTAGATATCTATCTCTATCGCGCTTGCGTATTGGCGCGACAGAGCCAGCGGCGTATCGCTTTCGTTTGGCGTCGGAGAAATGCCATTCGGCTACGGGGCCTGTTGTCACTTCGGCTAGGGCCGCCTGGTTGCCTATTCCACCATTGATTTACATATAAAATGTCCGTTGAAAAAGTGGCACTGTTTGTCGTTGTCGTTACTATTTAGAGAGAAAATCTGTTCAACTAACGTTCTTTTTTTTCAGTAAAAGCCGTCAAAGGGATTATTTTGAATTGCTGGGTTTTTTTTGTATAGTTTTCAATTTAATTAATATTGCAGACTTTCCAAATTAGAAAGAAAGCTTAAATTATATTTTGTACCTACAATTATTTAATAGAATCTTTTTATGTTTTTTAATAAATAATTATTATTAAAACCTGTCGTGCTGGTGAGCACACACGTTTATTTCTCCTGTGTTTTATTCACTCACAAACTTTTTAGACAGAAAATATTGCCCGTTATAAAAATTGCACCCCGTATTTCATTCATTTCCTGTAATTCCTTGTCGGTACAGTTTTTCCACAAGTTCAGGCCGTTCCAGTCACTTTCATTATTTCGAACTCAAAAAGTTCCTTTCGTAGTCATTGAATTAAAACTTCCAAAAACTTTTGCACCGCCCCAACGAGTTTCGGGTTTGCATCTGAGTTTAAAAAATCACGCTTAAGAGAAATCTGGAAATGGCGTTAACTTCCAGGGTACTTAGCCAAATGTACAAACGCTCACGATAATATCGTTATCGTAGCTAGGCTATCTCTATCGCTCTTCGGTATTGGCGCGACAGAGACAGACTGCGTTTTGATCGGCGTCTAGCTCAACGATTGTCATTTCGGCTAGGCCGGCAGTGGTTTGAAGGAAATTATCCTTGCAAAGTTTCATCCACCGTGTTTATGAAAAAATTGAGAAAATTTGTAGGTTTTTATGGAGTTTTTACTCTGACAGGTGGGCTCCGATGGCTGTGGGTGGTAGGCAAGTATGGTTGCGCGATAAATGATTAAACTTCTGGTTGTCCCTATTCCTATTTTAAAATTGATAAAAGTAGGTGAATCTAGTAATAAAGATGATTTACCACCTGTGGAACTATTGGAAGCAGTGATAAAACGTATTTTTTGCATTGTAGTTTCCTCGCTATAGTGAGGGGAAAAGTTTTGTGTTACACTCGGGTGCAAATGTATTTTACTTCTCGTGTGTTAAAAAACTCGCAAGTTCAGGATTCTATTCTCGATTATTATTCTACTTATACAATCCTTGAGTTTTTCAATTCCACATCGGCGTTAAAAACGAGCTTGTGTAACAAATTTATTTGTTATTATGTGTTTGTTTGTTGTTTTCTATTGTTATACAAGGGGGAAAAGTTGTATTTTAACGCCGAGTGTGGAATTGAAAAACGAGCAAGTGAAAGGATTGTATAAGTAGAATAATAATCGAGAATAGAATCCTGAACTTGCGAGTTTTTTAACACACGAGAAGTAAAATACATTTGCACCCGAGTGTAACACAAAACTTTTCCCCTCACTATAGGGAGGAAACTACAACGCAAAAAATGCGTTTCACTGCTTGCAGTATAGTTCCACAGATGGTAAATCATCTTTGTTACTAAATTAACCTACTTTTATCAATTTTAAAGCAGTTCATTTGACATTATTCAAGGTCAAATTACTTTACCCACTAGTGGATAAAATGCGTTTTTACCCGCTGGTATTAAAGAACAAAACACGTGTTTCCGAGCTAGTGAGGGGAAAATAACTTTTGCTGTGCTCTACCTCCTGCAAAATGCACGGTAGACGAGATGCTCTGGAACAGTTTAAAAGGTTAAACGCCCGTACAAGATCGCAGCTTTCGCAACAGAAGACATTTATCATTTTCCCAACCTGGTCTATCGGAAAGTCTCCAATAAAATCCACGCACGACCGGCCCCGCTGAAAAAAGTCGACCTGCGACCTGGCACCACGTCAAAGTTATAAATTTTCAGTTACGATGTTCTAACTTAATAGCGTTGAGAACATTCCTATTTTATTGGGTTTTCGAAAGTTCATTTTTATGGTTTCACTCTTCAACGCTTTTGGAGTTTGGGATGCAGTTGTTCACGGTTGATTGAACTTTCACTTTGATATTTTGTAGCAAAATTATCTAAAATCCAACAGTCTTTTTTTTTTTTTTTTTTTTAATAAATAAATATTATAGGACATTTTTTACACTGAGCCTCGCGGAATGCTCAAGTCTTCATGAACATGTTCACTGCCAGTAACGTATATACAGGGCGTAGTTTTTATAACTGGTAATATTGCTGTGATCATATTAGCTGTTAACCCAAAACAACAAAAAGTGTACCTTTAGTAATTTCACAATTTTTGATTGCTAAATTTTGATAAAATATCATGTTTATTGATATAATTTTAGACAGAATGAAAGTAGTACATAAAGGTTAAAATTTAACGAAATTTAATGTTTTATTATTTTCAGAAAATATGGCTAGTTATAAAAATTACAGCCTGTATGCATTCACCGTCTTACAAAATTAAGCCTCCTGCAAAGTTGTGAGTTAAATTTTTACAGAAATGGGATTTTCCTGCCTCGCACAGATAAACTGTAGAACTGGCTCCGAAGACGAATGGCATTTCTGCGACGCGAAACGAAAACGAAACGCCGTGAAAGCTAGTCTGGCTCTGTCGCGCCAATACGCAAGAGCGATAGAGACAGATATCTACGAGCTTTTCGTTTCGTGAGCGTTTCGTGAGCGTTTGTGCCATTCGGCTACGTACCCTGGCTCTGTCGCGCCAATACGCAAGAGCGATAGAGACAGAGATATCTACGAGCTTTTCGTTTCGTGAGCGTTTGTACGTTCGGCTGCGCACGCTGTCACCCGCAGCAGGTATTCTATTTTTGGGTGAATTTCCACATACTCGAAATTTGCCTAATTTTGGTGGATTTTTTTAGTTTTGTAATTTTTGCTGAAATTATGTACTGATGTTACATAACTAATTATTAGCAATGTTATGTATCAATGACCTTTCATTATAATAAGTAGTTTTAGAGAAATTACGATTTCAATGACATGGTCGCCACCAAAATTGGTCTACCCACAAAAATAAAAAATAAAAACAAAAATAAAGCCTTTTATTCATTTTTCTATTATTTTCTACTTGAAATAATAAACTTTTAACATGTAATAAATACTTTTCAAATAGAAACAAAAACGTTATTGCCCTCAATTTGTTCACCACCAAAATTTATGCAATTTTGGTGGAAAAGTATTACGACCCACCAAAATTAGATATTTTTGTGTGGGGCGGACCAATCCAGCAAAGTATGACACTTGTGTCATGTCTAAATGCAGGAACGAACCTGAATGGTCATGTTACGACACGTTTGTTCGTCTTGCTGCGTCTCGTTTAACCATAAAAATGATTTCAATACTTACCACCAAAATTGGTTCTTTCCCCCGGACAACTTTTGGTGCTCAGTTATAAGTGTCAAATTGTATAATAATATTGACTTATGTCATCTCTTTTAGAGTTTTTTTTTTAATTTAATAACCACTAATTGTGGAATGAACTGTCGCCTGCGGTGTTTCTGGACAGATACGACCTTCATAAAAGAGCCCCATCTTAAAGGCCGGCTACGCACCTCCAACCCTTCTAGTGTTTCGGGCGGTTGTGATCGCTTGCCGTCAGGCGACCTGTCTGCCGCACGTGTCAATATTGATACCCGAGCAAGCGAAAGATTCCAATGATTCCAAAAAAAAAAGTGGAATCTTGAGCGTTGCGAGGGTTTCAAGGCACGAAGGTTAAACAAACTTTGCCACCGAGTGAAACACAACATTTTTCACCATACACCAACACGAACAAAATACTGACTATAAAACATCAAACTTAATCAAATCCATCAATTTATTCCATATTTATTTATGATTCAAATTCATCATGTAGATATAGGTCAAAATCTACCATTTAGCTTAAGACATCACGTTAAAATGTATATGAAATTATTTTGCACTCTTGTGGATAAAATGCAATTTTTTTCTCTGTTTTCGCCTAGCAAAGAGAGCCAGGTGTCTTTTTGTATAAAACGCCTACTCGATAGTTTTCTCAATTTCCCGAGAGATGTCGCTTTTCCTTCTAGAAACTAGCGAACGGTAGTGCATCGTAGTTTTGTTAAGACATTTTAATTATTTTGTGTTCGGTGTGGTTTGTGTGGAATTAAACATACTTCTGTTTATTATTAAACTGGGTGTTTAATTGAAGCTCTTCCTTTTCGAGGCCAGTGTCTAAGTTAAACATGGTCCTTCGAACCGGATAATAGAGCAGTTTTTGAAGTAGTGTCAAAGTGCGGCGTAGCCTTTCTTCGTCTAAAGAAGAAGTTCAGTGAAGCAGCGCACAGTGGCGCCACCTAGCGGCGTCCAGGCTGAGTCACCGGCGGTGCGACAAGAGCGCATGCGCCAAGAGAGGGTCAACGAAGAAGGAGCTTTACGTCATCAGTGTCAGTGTTGTCAGTTCAGTGAGTGTGTCAAGTGCAAACTGTAAGTACATTTATTTAATTTTCAACCTTGTGTAAAAGAATTTATTTTGTGATACGGATTTATTTTGCTACGGAATTTTGAACTTTATTAACAAGAAGAAATTTACTTTGGAAAAATTCGGTTATTTACATGGACATAGAAAAAATTCGGATGTAGTTTGTATGCAAATTAGACTTAGAATAATTAGCTAGATTAGTAACTTAGAACAATTCGCAAAATCCTGTTGGAACGGGGAATCCATGCCCGATTTTGCTAAGTGTTTAAAAAGTTCAAAGACTTGTAAAATTTTTCAGAATTTAAATGTCAAAGACTTATAAAATATTTCAAAATATTAAATGTCAAAGACTTGTAAAATTTTCCAAAATGTTATAATGAATTTTTTATGTGTTTATTTTATAGGTAGTATTTTTAAAGAACATATATCACTTATAGTTCAATTCAACTCTGTTTTGTCGGAAAGTTAATGAAATTCTAACATCATGGATGCATTACTAAATTATCAACTCGACTTGTCAAGTCGGATAACCAAGGCGCGAGTAAATTTCAAAAAGTCTCCAAAGTCACGTATAACTGAGAATTATTTAGAAAGCAGACTAGAAACACTAGAACAGAATTGGTCTGAGTTCAGACAAGGCCACAAGGAGTTAATGCGTACTTATGATTTAGAACTTTTGAAAACAAAAAGTTACGTTATACAAGATACTTACGACCAAACAGAAGATGAATATACGGATTACCGATGTGAACTTAAAGATGGTTTGGCCGAATTTGTTACCTTTCATTCATGTCAATCAAAGGCCACCACAGAAGAAAGTGTGCCGGCTAGAGCAAATTCTGTCAAACTTCCTAAATTAAGCATTCCTAGATTTTCTGGGAAGTATCAAGAGTGGATGACATTCAAAGACTTATTCGTGTCTATGATTCACAACAATAGTGCTTTAGATAGTGTACAAAAGCTACAATATCTTAAGAGTTACCTCACAGGAGAGGCAGAACAATTGCTGCGCAACATTCCGGTTTCCGATTCAAATTATGCTCGGTGTTGGAATCAATTGGAACAACGGTACGATAATAAAAAATACTTATCGCATTGCATTTTAAAGCGTTTGCTAAGCCAAAGAAACGCAACTTCTGAATCTCCTACCTTTTTAAAGGATTTGTTAGATACTTCAACCGATTGTTTAAGCGCACTATCTAACTTAGGGATTGATGTTTCTACGTGGGACATTATAGTTATATACTTGCTGACACTCAAACTGGACCCAGAATCTCGCAAGCAATGGGAGCTAAACGTAGCAACCAACTCAGCTTCCGATGCTTTGCCTACTTTCGACCAATTCAAAGATTTCTTAACAAGCCGCTATAGAGCTTTAGAATTCGTCGAGCCCAAAAGCTTTAATAAATCTCCCAATGCTTACGGAAAACCTGGTGATAGTTATTTGAATAAACCAAATGCGCTTCATGTTGCCAACACGTCCTCGTCATCCTCTTTACCATGTGAGTTTTGTTCTGAACCTCACAAACTATGCTTTTGTAAAAAATTTGCAAACGAAGATTTTGACAAGAGACACGATTTTGTAACCAACAATCGACTTTGTTACAACTGTTTAGGTAGTAACCATGCAGTTAAGTTTTGTCAAAAAGCCACAAGTTGCAGACTTTGTGGAAGGAAGCATCATTCTTTGTTGCACCGAAAAGATTTCTCATCTTCCACTGCCAATTCACAGAAGGTAGGTCAGGCAGCGGAAGAGGCCTCAAAGGAAGCCACACATATCGCGACAGTAAACACACAAAGTGAGTCCACACCGATAGTCAATTGTTTTGCGACAGAGATAGTGAAAGAAGTTTTATTAGCCACAGCCCTTGTAAAGGCTGAGTCCAGAACAGGCGATTGTCAGGTGATTCGTGCATTCATAGACCCAGGCGCACAGTCTTCATTTGTTACTGAAGCTGTGGTTCAAGCCTTAAGTTTAAAGAAAGTTCCCATCAAAAAATCAATTACAGGGTTAGGGGGCGAACCTACTTCGGCTGTGCCTAAATACACAGTAAATTTAAAAATACATTCGCTCACCGATCCAACATTCAATCTTGTAGTAGAGGCATATGTTTTGAACAAGGTCACTAATTACCTTCCAGGCAAACAAGTAGCGTTCCCGGAATGGTTGAAAAGGAAACAGCTGACGTTGGCCGATCCGACTTACAACATACCCAACAAAATTGACGTCCTTTTGGGAGGAGAAGTCTACTGCAGGATAATTGAAGATGGGGTACTTAAAGGTCCAAACGGTTTTCCACTATTACAGTGCACCACATTCGGGTGGATTATATCTGGTACAGACGGTTCAACGAGTTCAAACGAAAATGTGACAGTTTTACATACACAAGTCAATGATGATGATATGTTGAAAAAGTTCTGGGAAATGGAATCAGAACCGAAAGATCACTCCAAATTGCTTACAACAGAAGAACAAAGGTGTGAAGACTTCTTTGCATCTACAACAGTGAGAGATGAAGAAGGCAGATATGTCGTAAAACTGCCATTTCGCGACGATAAGATCTGTAAAGGAAATTCAAAGGATATAGCAATTAAACGATTACACAGTTTGGAGAGAAAATTTGAAAAGAACAATACACTTAAAGCTAGATATACGGAAGTGATAAAGGAGTATGAGCAACTAGGTCATATGGTACCTGTAACGGAACCTGATCACAAACTTAAGGACGCTATATACTTACCTCACCATGCTGTCATTCGCGAAAATAGAACAACTACGAAGGTTAGAGTCGTGTTTGACGCTTCATGTAAAGACGACAAGGGTATTTCGCTGAATGACATACTCATGACAGGACCTACGTTGCAGCCAGATTTACGACACCTAGTTATGTGTTGGAGACAGTATCCCGTCTGTTTAGTTGCGGACATTGTAAAAATGTACCGCATGGTGCGGGTGGCTGAAGAAGATACTGACTTCCAACGTATAGTGTGGCGAGAAGATTCTGAAAATAAGATCAAAGATTACAAGTTGCTAACAGTAACATTTGGCACGTCCTCAGCTCCATACTTAGCAGTAAAGGCACTGAATCAAGTAGCCTGTGATCATAAGGACAAATATCCCATGGCTGCACCTAGAGTTCACAAAGAGTTTTATATGGATGATCTAATGACCGGCAGTGAAACAATAGAAGAAGGGTTACAGATGTACAAAGAAATGAAATCCTTATTGAACGAAGGAGGATTTATTTTACAGAAATGGGCTAGTAATAAACAGGAATTGTTAGATCAAATAAATAAAACAGAAAACAAACAGGTAGCAAATGAAGGAGAAAAGAACAGCCTGGAATTAAAAACGGACAATATAACAAAAATCTTAGGACTTACCTGGAACAGAGATGAAGATGTATTTCAGTACTCAGTAAATTTACCGCCGCTTTCACCACCTGCAACTAAAAGAAAAATTATTTCGGATGTGTCGCGTTTATTTGACCCGTTGGGATGGTTGGCCCCATGCGTTATAGTAGCAAAGATTTTTATACAGCGATTGTGGATAGCAGGAATCGGATGGGACGAGGAGCCACCAACAGATATATTAAAAGATTGGATAACTTACCGTGAACAGCTAACCAGTCTTGAAGATTTCCGTATTCCCAGATGGAATAACATGAATGTTAGCGACACATTAGTAGAGTTGCACGGCTTTAGCGATGCCGCTACTGCTGCATACGCAGCTGTTGTATATCTTCGGGTAGTAAAGGCTTCAGGTGAGATTCGTGTTGCTTTGGTTGCTGCTAAAACCAGAGTATCTCCTGTAAAACAGGTCTGTATACCGAGACTGGAACTATGTGGCGCAGTACTTCTCGCTAAACTTCTGAAGGAAGTTGCTACTGTCATGAACATACCCAAACACAATGTGAAAGCATGGACAGATTCTACAGTAGTTCTTGCCTGGATAAACAAGCATCCGAGTAATTGGAAAACTTTTGTGGCGAATAGGGTTTCGGAAATACTTACCACTATGGACTCATCGCAATGGTCGCATGTCTCAACCAAAGAAAATCCGGCAGATTGCGCATCTCGTGGAATCCGACCAGCGGAACTTAATGAGCATGACTTGTGGAAATTTGGCCCCAAGTTTTTATACAATGAAGTGATCAGTTACTCAAAACTCAAGGACAACGAAACTAACCTGGAAAAATCTACAAAGGTCCATTTAGGGGTTGTAGAAGAACCTATTTGGGACAAATATTCATCGTTGAATAAACTTATTCGAGTTGTAGCATACTGTAGACGTTTTCTTACTAAAAGCGGATTGTACAGAAACCGAGAACACACTAAACATCTACAAAAATGGGAATTAGACGAAGCTTTTACAAACTGTGTCAAATTGTGCCAAAACGCAGAATTCAAAAATGAGATAGCAGAGATCAACGAAAACGGTTGTGTATCTACGAAGACATCGAAAATTCGTTCTTTGTCACCATTTCTCGAAAACGGTATTTTACGAGTTGGAGGTCGACTAGAGAATACATCAGATTCTGAAGAAACCAAACATCCGATGATCTTACCGTATGATTCACACTTGACAAAATTGATTGTAGCTGACGCACATATGCGCACTCTTCACGGAGAACAGAGAGTTGTGTTAAATTATTTGAGGACGGCTTATTGGATAGTAAGAGCAAAAGATTTGGTGAGACATATTCGTAAGTGCGTTCGCTGCATTCGTTACAAAGCCAGAATTCAAACACAGATGATGGGAAACTTACCTGCATCAAGAGTCACTCCAGATAGGGCATTTATTCGAAGTGGTGTCGATTATGCAGGACCTATCAATCTAAGGACATCAAAAGGTAGAGGACACCGTTCATATAAAGGATACATTTGCTTATTTGTGTGTATGGTCACGAAAGCTATACATTTAGAAGTCGTAAGTGAGTTGACAACGCGTGGATTTCTAGAAGCTTTCAAGCGTTTTATCTCTAGACGCGGTCGGTGTTTAGAAATGTATAGTGACAACGGGACAAATTTTGTCGGCGCCGCAAAGGAGTTAAAGGATTTATTTAACTCTGAAAAATTTAATATGATTCAAGAGATAGCCGAAGTTTTGGCTTCAGACGGTACTACTTGGCATTTCATACCGCCTAAAAGTCCAAACTTTGGTGGGTTATGGGAAGCTGGTATTAAATCAACAAAATACCATATTAAAAGGGTTATTGGTGATTCTACGCTTACTTACGAAGAAATGTCAACGTTACTCAGCCAAATTGAAGCTTGTTTAAATTCGCGTCCTATTTCAGTGCTGTCTAACGACCCAAATGAGCCAAGTCCGTTGACACCTGGCCATTTTTTAATAGGTGAGCCATTAGTAACAGTACCGGAAAGGAACTTTGAAAGCTCGAATATTGTTAGCTTAAAACGATGGCAATTGACTCAGCATATGTTGCAAACCTTTTGGCGTCGGTGGTCTAATGAATATTTGACCTACTACTTACATCGTTATAAGTGGTCACATCAGGTTCAGGAACCATTAGTTGGAGATATCGTTTTGGTAAAGGAAGATGACCTTCCTCCTTCAAGGTGGCTTTTTGGTAAAATTATACAAAAACACCCGGGTAAAGATTCATTAACCAGAGTAGTAACCATAAAATGTAAGAATACTTTAATAAAACGACCGACTTCAAAAGTCATTATACTGCCAGTGACGGAATAGATATGTATTGTTAATATGTGCTTATATAAGAATTAAGAATTGTATGTTCATGTTATGTTTTAAGTTAATGTTAAAAAAACCGCACCACAATATAAAGTAATTCAGTTCAATTTTTGTTAATTTAGTTATTTCAAGGTGGGCGGTCATAGTGAAGGACAAGTTGTCCTTGGTGGGCGGTATGTATAAAACGCCTACTCGATAGTTTTCTCAATTTCCCGAGAGATGTCGCTTTTCCTTCTAGAAACTAGCGAACGGTAGTGCATCGTAGTTTTGTTAAGACATTTTAATTATTTTGTGTTCGGTGTGGTTTGTGTGGAATTAAACATACTTTTGTTTATTATTAAACTGGGTGTTTAATTGAAGCTCTTCCTTTTCGAGGCCAGTGTCTAAGTTAAACAAACGAAACGATGAATGAAACGATCGGAAACATAAATTCCTTAAATGCAGCCTGAAATCGATACATATCAATATTGTACTGATTTTAGGTGTTAGTTGCTCCTATAACTATGTATGTAGAAATCTGAACTATGGAATATAATATCATCGTACTAAATACAACAACACCGTAGCACCGTACTATTCAAATTCAGCAATACCTTAGTACATAATGTATGAATATTTAGTTACTATCGTTACAAAGGGTTTTGATGACCTAAATGAATATATAGCCTGTCAACCAAATTTTGGCAGTAGCAATGTACATCAAACTAAAGTATGGTATCCCTATGAAAGGAACAAAAACCAGCAATGTACGTCGAACAGCCACAGATATATTTTTTTTCAAGACTACACAGAGACAAGATTTTCAAAACTAGTGTTGCCAGCCCGCGATTATTCAAATTTGCCGCCTTTTTCTAGTGACAAGATTTGGTTGACGGTCTATATGAAGTTTGTCAAAGCCTATGCCGTAAGTAGCTGAAATTTTTGTCCTTGAAATCGTACAAAAATAAACACAAATATTGAATCTACCTTAATATCTTACACCGACAAAGTGGTAAAATTAAAACTGAAAAAAGAAATGTTTTGTTAGGGTACCCCCCCCCCCCCCCTACATGTAAAGTGTTGACTGATTTTTTTTCATTCCAACCCCAACGTGTGATATATTGTTGGATAGGTATTTAAAAATGAATAAGGGTTTACTAAAATAATTTTAATAATATTAATACCGCTGGCGCTAGTTGCAACTAGCAATGGCCGCCTTAATGAACAGCCATAGTATGGTACGACCAAACGATGGAACGCTGTGTGTGCGATCTGGTGTATGACGCTTTCCTTTTTTCTTTTTATTAATTTAATGTGTTCTGTCCTGTTCTGTTTGTTATTATTCTTTTGTATACTTAGATCTTTCTTATATCACAGCCTGTTGTTATTTTTCTTGTAATGTTTTCAATTTTATTCTTTTTAACTGTAGTCCATTTTTCTTGTATCACATATATTTTGCATTTCTTCTGTCTGTTACCCTCCGTGAATCTTTCTCACTTGATGGTCTCATCGGAAGATCAGCGCTGGAAGTCACCAGCAACACGCTGAGATGAGGCCATTTCGTGGCACTTCATTACTTTCTGTCTTGTTGTTATTATGTGTTCTTTGTCTTGTCTGTGTTCACGAATAAATGTTTATTCTATTCTATTCTATTCTATTCTAATATTTTCGGAAAAAATCGCTCTTAAAGGAAAAAAAAATGTGTCCCCCCCCTCAAACTTTTGAACTATATGTTTAAAAAATATGAAAAAATCACAAAAGTAGAACTATATACATATATAACTTTATACGTTTTGAACTTGACAGGTTCAGTAGTTCTTGAGAAAAATACGGATAACTACGGAACCCTACACTGAGCGTGGCCCGACACGCTCTTGGCCGGTTTTTATTTTTTTGATATTCTTATTTTATTAACGCCGTGTCTTGCGTGGGCGACGGTCGCGTGATCGTCGCGCGACCGTCGCCGTCGCGTCTCATACTTCCATATCGATAAGGTCTGATTTCGGATGCGTCGCATCGCCATCGCGCGACCATCGCGCGACCGTCGCCCACGCAAGCCACGGCGTAACTGGCCAGTGATTGACCTTAGTCGCACCTGATGGAAAGTGACGACAAGGCCGAAGTTGTAGCTCACTGGTTCAGTAATAGCCTATTCACTCCTGACCAGGGGCGGCTCACTCCGCGATCCTTTCGCCGCGCTACAAGTACATGCCGGCGGCCGCGAGTTCGCGGCCCATTCAGTGGCGACGACCTTCGCGCGGCGCAATAGAATTCAATGTCGTCTGCACGCGTGCGGTCCGTTTGTTACTGTAGGTAAGAATTTAGAATGGCGGCGTTTTGTGAACATCAAAGGAGTGAGCCTTCTGTACTTGTACTATATATTCTGTGTCCTGACTTGAATACACCCAGATTGTATTCGGCCGGGAATACAGATGAGGGGAGCATTTCCTTTAGCAGTTTGCATTAGGAAAGAAGTTGTTGTAACAACTCAATATTACACAAAATTCTGCGTAAAAGGCCTGAGTGCACGATCATATTGGGCGTGCAGCGGGGGGCGTGCGGCGTGCATGTAAACTATTGAAGTTCATACAAGTGTCCTGAGTCGGGAAGATGTAACAAAAAATCGTTATATGCGTTACAAAAACAGACTTTTACTTCCAGCGTCAAAATTAAAGATGTTTTCAACTGGTCCTTTTGTCATGTCAATAAAAATAATATATAATAAATTGCCAGACGAAATAAAAGAGGAAACTACTGAAACAGCGTTTTTCCGTAAACTGAAAAATTTATAAATAAGCAAATGTTATTATACTTTAAATGATGAATTTAGCGATATTTAGATATATTTTAGCCATGTACAAATTTATACTTAAGTCTAATTATAACTGCCTTTCTCTCTATAACTTGCTGCGCCCAACAGGGTACATAATGCGATCTGTATATATATATTTATTATCTGGGCGACCGAGCTTCGCTCGGTTCTATTTTAATATACCACGTCTTTAGATAAAAAAAAACTCTTATAAATACAAAAACAAAAAAAAAGACATAAAACAAAAATTTAATTTCTGGCCGGGATTCGAAACCCTGACACCTACGATCTATCTGCGTACATTAGACCGACCTCGTACGACTGAGTTAAGCGGAAGCGATGCGCGCGCGGCGAAATTAACGACCATATTTTATGTTTACTACCGCGAAAGAAAAACTCATGAAAACTCGAAAATTCGCGTTTTCCGGGATCTAAGGCTACGCTAGATCGATTTTTCACCCCCCAAAACCCCTACATAACAAATTTCGGCGAAATTGTTAGAGCGGTTTCGGAGATCGTCGGTATATATAAATAAATAAATAAATAAATAAATATACAAGAATTGCTCGTTTAAAAGTATACAAGAATTGCTCGTTTAAAAGTATAAGATATCCCACCTGTGTAACCATCATGTGCAATAAATGATCGAGTATGAGTATTGAGTCGACGCTGCATAGAATATACGCACGCTCGCCCGCCCCACTGCACGCCCCGCCGAACGCTCCGCTCCGGGCGTCCACCGGCTCAGCCACGACATTGGTCTAAGCGCGGCAGCGGTGAGCGTCGGCCATACATTGGAGCGAGACACAGCGATGGGACTTTTCATTCGTACGTATGGCTGCCGCTCACCGCTGTCGCGCTTAGACCAATGTCGTGGCTGGGTGTCGGGAGTGTCGAAGTAAACCGTTCTAAAATCCCATTGACTGCTCAATCCGCTTACCAACTCAATATGTCTCTTAATCAACTGGGGTGTATACTTGTATAGGCACTTTTGTGCTCACATTAGTACAAAGGACTTGCAAAGCATTGCGAGGCGGAGTGGGATGCTGAATTGAGTTGTAGACAGACATTTGCGGGGAGTAAAGCTGGGGAGTAGTTTGATAATAGTGCTTTATGTGATTGTTGCATAATGATTTAATAATGAACGACGTTAAGATATTAGTGTGAGATTATTAATTAAACAAGCTGTAAGGAGTAGTAGAAGGGCCATCTTGTTCGACGATGCCACAGACAGATACATACACAAACAGACAGACAGACAGACAGACAAACCCACAGACAGACAGACTCGTCAAACTTATAACACCCCGTCGTTTATGCGTCGGGAGTTAAAAACATTAATTATATAATAAATAGATGAACTAACGATGACGGTGGATTAACGTGTACAATAGATGAACTCTTAGACTATAATTTTAGTGTGATATTTTACAGTTAACATCCTCCTGTTATTTCATACGTTTTTGTATGGCAATGGCGGTAATGGAATGGAAGGTTTGCAAAATGTATGGAAAACTTGGGACATTTTTTTCTCCTAGCAGCGTCAAAAGAGCTCGCGATTCTTAATATGAATCGCGTAAAAAATACCCATGTTTAAAAAAAGTGGGGGGTGGACTACTTTGAAAAAAAAAAAGACCCAGGAATGTATTGAAGTTTTAATGAGGTGTTACATTATTTTGTTGTTACGTTTTAAACCTATCTTCATAGTCTTTGTATTTTTAACACCCGACCCGACGCAAAAACGACGGGATGATGTATAAGTTTGACGTGTTCATCTGTCTGTCTGTCTGTTTGTGTGTCTGTGTGTGTGTCTGTCTGTGGCATCGTAGCTCCTGAACGGATGAACTAATTTAGATTTAGTTTTTTTTTGTTTGAAAGCTGAACTAGTCGGGAGTGTTCTTAGCCATGTTTCATGTAAATCGGTCCACTGTGTCGGCGGTTTATTTCAAAATTTTAAAATTAGTGACAAGATTTGCTTAATGATATTTAATGAATTCCGACTGGGGGGCCATTGTAACTAATCATTTTTTTTGTTGTTACACTATTAATTTGAGTTCCACATCGATCCACTGCACACGGGTTCCATATATAACCAGTGGATACTCTAACGCCGTGGCTTGCGTGGGCGACGGTCGCGCGATGGTCGCGCGACGGCGATTCGACGCATACGAAATCAAACCTTATCGATATGGAAGTAGACGATGCGATGAGACGCGACCGCAAGACACGGCGTAACCAATAAGGCAAACATTGTAAAACATGAAGCAAAATCGATCAGTTGCATTTGTCCCCCAGTAGAAATTGCTTCGCTGTACCTTATAAGTGATTCATCCAGCGATGTATTTCTGCCGCCGTCACTCAGGACCACATTAATAACCTGACGGGCATATCTCACAATGATTTAGCGGTCTAAACCGAGAGAATCACCCAGTTAGATCGTTTGAAGTGCGAGACCACGGTATAAGTGTTATAATTTAGTCACTCATGAATCATACGAACATCCTGCCAGGCTAAATATAATAGGAAATTATTAGAGCTATACCTACTATTGATTTGGCCGACTAGGCCGACTACCGACTAGTCGGCGCTTGGGTGGCCGATTAGTCGGCGATTGGGTGACCGATTAGTCGGCTACTCGGTCAGAACATAACTTTCGACTATAATCACAATAATTTTTAGTCATTCGATTGCGCTTTTTATTATTTGTATAGGGTTCAAAGTTCTATGAGAAAATTTTCCGTTTTTTAACAACCATTTGGCTTGGTGGGTAATGATCCTGGCTATGAAATCTATAGTCTTAGATTCGAATGTCAACGAGGGCCATTTATTTCTGTGATAATGACAGATATTTGTTGTTTTGACTAACAATAGACTACCAATAGGTGCATAATACAAACATTACCATTTGAGCTGTTAATATATTTATGTCAATTTTTCTATCATTCAGAAAGTGTTAGTCGGCCTTTTTTGCCGTCTAATCGCCGACTATAAATGTGGCCGGATAGTCGGCTTTCCTGACTAGTCGGCGACTAGTTCGGTACATCCCTAAAAATGATCGTTGACAAAGAGGATTGCCTAATAATAGACCTTAGTGCTGATGAAATAAAATATATTAAGAGTTAGTGAAATACTGATAAAATATAGAATTTATACGGTTCTTTGAGAAAGATAGAAGAAAAACACGGAGTATAAAATAAGAGATGCGAACGAGAAACAACTGTTGTTCTACTACAACTAATTCGGAAAATTGTCAGAGAAAATGATTCGCTGTATACAGGGTACGGCCTAGTGCACAAACGCTTACAATAATATCGTTATCGTAGTTTGCTATCTCTATCGCTCTTCCGTATTGGCGCGACAGAGACAGACTGTGTTTCGATCGGCGTCTAACGTTAACGATTGTCATTTCGGCTAGGCCGGCTGAATTAGTCACCTTGGAGCCTTAGACAGGCACCAGGGGCCCGTTTCTCGAAAGGTAAAAGCCTTGTATTACAAGTGCGCGAACTGTCAAATCGTATGGGTTGTCATGGAATCACACTTGTAATACAAGGCTTGTACCTTTCGAGAAACGGGCCCCTGAACTCACGGTACCGGTAATAATGTATGTATAATTATGTATACATACATTATTATATCCGTAATATATAAATAGACGCCCAGAGTTTACTCCCGTCTCTTGAATATCACGCAAAGGCAATGGCTGCAAATATTGAACAGGAATATGTAGTTCATTACGGTGACTGGGAATATTGACACGCATATCTAACGATGAGCCGATTAAAGGTATCTATTGAACTGAAATAGATACCACGGTGTTTACAGTCAAAGGAAATAGTAAATCCGATGTAGTTACGATATGTTTAGGAAACAACGATAGAGGGCGTGAAAATAGTTATTTGTTATACAAGGGGGCTTAGGGGGCAAAGTTGTATTTTAACGCCGAGTGTGGAATTGAAAAACGAGCAAGTGAGACTTCCGGTACGGGCGCCATCTTAGCGGTATCGTGTCGTGAATAATTTCTCCTTCTTTTGCTCATTAATGTTGTTTAAAGTGTAATATCGATAGCTTATTATGCAGTAAACTAATGTTATAGTGAGAAGCTGATGAAGAATTAATCTCGAAACGCGTTTTGCCCCCTTTTTTGTCGTCAACGGCCGATAGTCCACGTGCCCTTGTAAAATCTAGCTATCAATTTACAAGTGCCAACTACCGAACACTGTCGTACTTACCGTACCAAAATCTTAAAACAATTAGCTTATATCACCTTGACACTGGCAAAATAGTCCCACCAATGGGACTGAGGCCATTTAATTTTAAAAATCTAATCTAATCTAAACGAGCAAGTGAAAGGAGTCTATAGTTGAACCACGAGCGAAGCGAGTGGTTCGAGAATAGAATCCTGAACTTGCGAGTTTTTTAACACACGAGAAGTAAAATACATTTTTGCACCCGTGTGTAACACAAAACTTTTCCCCTCACTATAGCGAGGAAACTACAACGCAAAAAATGCGTTTATCACTGCTTCCACAGGTAGTAAATCATCTTTATTACTAGATTCACCTACTTTTATCAATTTTAAAGCAGTTAATTTGACTTTATTTAAGGTCAAATGACTTTACCCACTAGTGGATAAAATGACAAAACACGTGTTTCCGAGCTAGTGAGGGGAAAACAATTATATGCCGTAGTGCAAGTTGTTCGCTAGATGTCACTGTTAACGCGCAAACTGGCTAACGACTTGTCGTAAAAGTATTTTTTGATGTCCAAATTTTTCGCTAGATGTCGCTGTACCACCTGCAAACTGGCGAACGTCATTCTATGTGTGCGAGACCCTTAAGAATTTTATAAAAGTTAGTGACAAGTATCTGATAGCATAATTATGTCAAAATAGGAAATCATAAAGGTCGTGCTTTTTTTTAAATAACTGGTAAGAATTAAGACACTAATTTCTTAGAGAAATTGATTGAATTGATCTAAAGCTTCCTTTAAAGTGAACGAAACAGAAAAACAGGTTGTATATTATTTAATTTAACATCTAAAGCATAATACTTGATCTTAATTTAATATAACACAAAACAAACACCAAGAACTATCGCTATAAAATATAACCTAAAAAAAGACTTGTCAAACTGCCAATGTTACAAACCGTATCATTTTTCGCAAAAAGGGGACCCATTCACGCGCGACCGTGTTCTGCGATTACTCCGACGGTTTTACGACTAATAAATCTGCTGCGGATAATTTCAATTTTGCGTTTTATTGTTGATAAATTGGAAACGCAACGGCTTGGAAGACGGCTCTGTTTCGCGGATAATCTATCGTCCGCTTTAGGCTCTTTCAGCTCGTAGTAAGTGCCTTTTGTATTTTTTTAACTATTAATGGGCTTTATCTACTGATGTGCCGACGGAAAGTTTCTAAAATTCTGAAATTTTCACATAGGAAAACTTCGGAAACTTTCCATACTTTGTATGGACAATTGTATGGATAGAAGCTTTCCATTTCATAAATTTATTTACCTTTATAAAGTGAAAATTTCGTGACGAAGAAATTTACGATTTTTTTGGAAAGTTTCCGCAACTTGCACATCATTAACTTTATCATAGCCACAGACTACCCTTACTTTGAAAGCATTTAATTAGGTGTTTTAAAAATATCGCTAAAAACTTTTACTTACGTATAACCTTCACCTCAGTCATAGGTACTTGTCCGCCAGAACACATAACTAGTGTGAGCGTTTGACGTCTTACCAATTTTGCAAGCGAGAACCCGCCTGATGGGTACAACTCTGATTCTGGTTGGGTTCTGATTCTAGCAACTGTTTGGATTGCGCCGTTTACTTGCTCTATACAAAGAATGTACATTTTTATGACGATTACTATATGAAGTACCATATTCGCCGCACATAAGAGCAGGGCAACTTTGTTTCAGCAAATTTTAATTGATCCTTTTTTGTTACCAACATTTAGTAATATTATCGATATATACAGGTTAATTGTTATAATTAAGAGGAATCGTTTTATTTCGTCACTTTCGCCGAATTAATAAAAACAAATTTAACTTTTTTCTTAATTTTTGTACAAACTTTACGAGAACTGCTGATAAATAGCTCGTTAGTGTCGCTTACGCATCAGAAAGCTGAACGCAGCCGAATTTATGGTCGACCCTAAACCCCATTGTAGATGCTTTTTGAATTCCCATACAACGTGAAGATCGCCATTCTGTGAGCTCACTGAAAAGGCTCCCCCATAATCCCGTTAATAGTCAGGGAACTGCCACGTCGCCAGCCAAAAATATTACTGTCATGTACAAAGTTCTGATCCGTAACAACCGCCGGTTTAAGCATTCGCCCATTTCGAGGTTTAACGCTGACATTTATGACCAAAGTTCATTTTTTAGGCACTGGTGCCACCAAATGCGAGTAAGCTATGACTTGTCGGCCACAGAAACGAACAAAAGAAACGAACAACAAAATATCAATTTTAAAAAAGACAGTCGCATCCGAATAATTTTCCAGTTTAGTATCTGATCATGAATCGTATAACAAAATTTCAATTAATTTTTGAAATCTGGCCCAGCAGCAATAGTGGACGCTGTATAGTGGATTTCTATAAAACATGGCTAAGAACAGTCCCGACTAATTCAGCTTTCAAACAAAAAAAAAACGAAATCTAAGTCGGTTTATCCGTTCGGTAGCTACGATGTCACAGACAGACAGACACGTCAAACTTGTAACACCCCGTCGTTTTTGCATCGGGGGAAAAAGAGACGCGGTGATAGCGCGAGCGAGTTATAGTTCGTCGCCGAGCGATGAACTATATAGATCGCTCGCTCTTTCTTTTATCAACCCCCGACGCAAAAACGACGGGGTGTTATTATATAAGTTTGACGTGTCGTCCATATCGATAAGGTTTGATTTCGTATGAGTCGCATCGCCGTCGCGCGACCATCGCGCGACCGTCGCCCACGCAAGCCACGGACACACAAACAGACAGACAGGCAGACAGACAGACAGACAGTCTGTGTGTGCGTCTATCTGTGGCATCGTAGCTCCCGAACGGATGAACCGATTTAGATTTAGTTTTTTTTTTGTCTGAAAGCTAAGTTAGTCGGGAGTGTTCTTAGCCATGTTTCATGAAAATCGGTCTACTATGTCGCGGTCGGGGGGTTTTTCAAAATTTTACACGGGAGCGACTATATTTTGTTGATTCTCACCGCCTCATCGCGTACTCGCTTTTACCACAGTATAATAAAGAGTACTATCGTACAGTATGGCCACTTCCGCGCCGCCCACCCCCTCTCGGTTACCTCACAGTTACCGCCTGTGAAAAACACGGACAGTCAACCTGTCATATCTCACTCATACAAGCATGGTACGCGTTCACCTGCACGAGCTTAGACTGTGTGCTAGGAACGCGCCTCTTTCATATATTTGATCGCCAGTGTCCGAGATGTGCTTTTAGTGTTACCATTTGCCGCAAGCATAAATCCCCTTTTTAACCGCCTTCCAAATCTCAAAGGAAGGGGTTATCAAGTCGTCTGTATGTTTTATTTTTTATTTTTTATTTTTTTTTTAATGTTTGTTCCTCGATATCTCCGTCGTTACTAGACCGATTTTGAAAATTTTTTTTTTGATTGAATGTATATGCATACAGATTGGTCCCATTTTTCTCAGAACCCAGTTCTGATGATGGGATCTTGGAGAAATCAAGGGAACTCCTCAAATCTGAAAGGCATACATATGGTGATTTTTGTGTTTTTAAAGGAACAGCATGCATTTACGTACGGAACAGTGACATTTGGTGCAGTGGAACTCCTGATGATGGTCAGAATGGAACTCCTCAAATCTGAACGGCACACTTATAGTGACTTTGGTATTTTTATAAGAACAGCATGCACTTACGTCAAGAACAGTGATATTTGGTGTAGTGGAATTGCTGATGATGGTCAGAACGGAACTCCTCAAATCTGAACGGCACACTTATAGTGACTTTGGTATTTTTATAAGAACAGCATGCACTTACGTCCAGAACAGTGACATTTGGTGCAGTGGAACTGCTGATGAAGAGTGAGCTGCCCCTGGTTAGAGTTCCGTTCTGATAATCATTCTCATCTGTAAGTACTTGAGAATCATCCAGATTTCAAAATTGGTTCAGAAATGACGGAGATATCGAATAACAAACATTAAAAAATATACAGACGAATTGATAACATAATCCAACATTTGAAAGTATTTATCACCAGAACCCCAAAGGAAGGCGGTTTTTTTTTTCTTAAAAATTATTTCCTTCATCCTTTATTTGCAGCAGGAAATTAATCGATTATTCTTAATTGGCCTTTTATCTTTTTAAAAACAAGATGCCATAAAAACCTTTTACTTCGAAAGTCTTTGTTGAAATTAAATGGAACTTTTTAAAAGTCACAGAAGTCGGCTAATTTAATTTATTCTGTTTAACTAAAAGCCTAAACTCGAGCCGCCGTTCAGAGATTCGCCCTTATTAGATTTACGCACTGTATTTTTCGTTTAAATTTTTCGTTATTTTTCCAACATATATCGGATAATAACTTTTCGGTGAAGGAAAATATCGTGAGAAAACCGGACTAACTCCAATGCCTAGTTACTCAATGTCACAATTTTCGTTTTCTCGCAACCCCTTATTTTGCCAAAAATGGCACTGAAATTTGAGTCATTTCATGTGCTCTACCTACCCCTTTATGGGATACAGGCGTGATTGTATATATATATATTTTCTACTCGTCGACTTTAATTTGTCAATTAGGACACCGCAGACTAAACTATAAGTGCTGCTGATTTTTCAGTGTTGGATAGTCTTTGACACTTAGTCAAAGTCAACCATAATATTTCATTACAGTTCATTTTTAGTTAACTGTAATAAATTCAAAAATAGAACTTCATACAAGTTCTTTACTAATTTGCGATACCTGGCAATTTATTCTGAATCTGAAACACATTTTTTTTATCTATCTCGTTATCGACCAATCAGAGACAGTTATTACAAACAATAAAATAGGTTGCAAGGAAATTCGATGTTGATACAACGGTGAACTACGCTGATATTTTTCGTCCATTGATAATGAAGATTATAACATAGAAAAAAGTATTGTATACAATAGAGGTATAATAAAGCCTTTCACTCTCGTACCGTACTATTAGGCCACTTAGCAAGCTTCGTGGTCTAAACATGGTGTTCGGCTGAAAAGCTCTGTATTATATATCACGATTGTATAAAATAATAATTATTATCTTACGGGCGATTCTCATTAATTAATCGTAATCAGCCGACTTGATCCGTGGTTCCGGCGAGGTCAGTAGATCAAAAGCTACAGCTTCCTGACTATTTGTAAAGTCAATTAACATTTAATTAAACCTGGATTGGATCTCGGATATTCTCCCGGATATGCGAAATGTGGTTTGGAAACTTTCCTATAAGTATATTATATTCCGTAAAACTTCGCCTCGCCGTCTGGAATACATCTTCGCCTACCTTTAGGTATAGGTAAAATGTCGCCTAGATTTAACTCGTAGTGAAAATTTCGCTTTACTAAATTAAACTTTTTTTAGTGGATCGTACAATAAAAAGTACTTCGCAGTTTCAACTTCTACAGCGCGTAAACCTAATAAGGGCGATAAATGAAACCAGGCATATAATTCAATATTGTTATCATTAATTAAGAGGTGTTTTTGAGTTACTTTTAATTTTCACCCCATAATGAATTTTTGGAAAATTTCCCAGCAGCAATGTACTGTAAACGTGGTTGCGATGACAATCAATGACAACTGTCAACGAGCGGTTAACGCGAGTGTGTTTGCATTACGTTGCGGGCCGAATTATTTTGTATGGATAAAAAAAATATTTCAATTTTAAGTAAAAGTTATCTAATTCCATTTTTTATGTCCTATACTCACCACCGTTAAGAGGTTCGCCCGTATTAGGTTTACACCCTGTATATATACTAGCTTTTACCGGCGGCTTAGCTCGCGTTAAATTTTAAAAAAAAAAAAACAATGCAGAATGCTCCATACAAACGTCCAACCCCCATTTTAGGTAAGTGGGGGGTTAGAAAGAGACAAAAAGTAGCCTATGTCACTCTCCATCCCTTCAAGTATCTCTACCTAAAAAATCACGTTAATTCGTCGCTCCGTTTTGCCGTGAAAGACAGACAAACAAACAGACGCACAAACTTTCCCATTTATAATATTAGTATGGATTATAGTATGCGAGGCGATGCGAGTACACGAGGCGAAGAGACCAGGTTAATTAACAATTTAATTTTAACAAAAAAAAAAAAAAATTAATTCAGGGATATCTAATGAAAAATACTTAACACTACCTTTTGCCCGCGGCTTCGCTCGCGTTAGAAAGAGACAAAAAGTAGCCTATGTCACTCTTCATCCCTTCAACTATCTCCACTTAAAAAATCACGTCGATTCCTCGCTCCGTTTTGCCGTGAAAGACAGACACACACACTTCCCCATTTATAATATTAGTATGGATGTATATTGTATTCTTGTAAGGTTGTATATAATATCGCGGTCTTTTCATAAGCTGCCAGAGCACGAAGTTGAGTGATTCTACATTAATTTGTATAATTGAAATAGGCTAGCTAACTTGGTTATTGTTCCGCGTTAGTAACTTGCTTCAGTAGCTTTCCGTTGTCATGGCAACGTTTGAAGTTGATATGTTACAAGTAACTAGTGTAACTACTTATATACTGACGGATCGATTCAACCTTTGAGATATATGATAAATTGTCTCTAGAAATTATAATTATGGAACATATGACGAATAAGATATTTCACAATCTTTAGTAAATTAAAATTTTGAAAAAAACCCCCGACCGCGATATAGTAGACCGATTTTCATAAAACATGGCTAAGAATACTCTCGACTAACTCAGCTTTCAGACAAAAAAACTAAATCTTACAACACACAGACAGACAGACAGACAAACAGACAGACCGACAGATAGACCGACATACACGTCAAACTTATAACAAAACGGCTGTACTCACGTTACAATATCGCTATTGTTGCGACATGTTTTGGGTCATTTAGGAGACCCGTCTTCAGACATAATATAGGATCGAGCGCTCACGGCGGCTACACTCCATGCACTCAGTACACTAAATATTAAATATGCCTATCTGACGAAAGTTTAACGTTTATATTTCACAATATTTTTTAATAGATTTTTCGATGTAAATGTCAAAAAAAATGACATTCACTTTAAGGATATATGGCAATGTTCACGTTCTAAAGCCAAAAATCATTCACATTTTCTTGCGCTAGCGAGTAACGTATACTACAACAACAACATACAATCACGCCTGTATCCCATAAAGGGGTAGGCAGAGCACATGAAACTACTAAAGCTTCAGGGCCACTCTTGGCAAATAAGGGGTTAAAAGAAAACGAAACTGTGGCATACTACGTACCACACTACTAACGAACGTATACTAATTCTTTAAAATCTCATAGTCATCATCCTCCTTGCGATATCCCGGCATTTGCCACGGCTCATGGGAGCCTGGGGTCCGCTTTGACAACTAATTCCAAGATTTGGCGTAGGCACTAGTTTTTACGAAAGCGACTGCCATCTGACCTTCCAACCCGACGGGTAACTAGGCCTTATTGGAATTAGTCCGGTTTCCTCACGATGTTTTCCTTCACCGAAAAGCGACTGGCAAATATCAAATGACATTTCGCACATAAGTTTCGAAAAACTCATTGGTACGAGCCGGGGTTCGAACCCGCGACCTCCGGATCGTAAGTCGCACGCTCTTACCGCTAGGCCACCAGCGCTCTTAAAAATCTCATAGTATAGACACAAAATAACTGCCACACATAACAAAACATTTTCAGTACACATGGTGTGGGTTTCCCGCACTAGTTAGCAAAGTCGTACATTTCTTGTCAGATCGAAACGAAGGGTCATATGTACTGAAAAACGTCGTACGATAAACGTGCGAATGGGGTATTCGTAACTCGTGTCGATTTAAAAAACTCCTTTTGGTCGTGTCTTAAGAATTTGTAGCCACTCGTTTCAAACATACTCTTTTCCGCACTTGTATCGTAATGTTGGTACTATTTTAGAACAAAAAACCGAATAACCTAACCACAAAATTAAAATTTGAAAAAACCCCGAAATAGTGGACCGTTTTTCATGAAACATGGCTAAGAACACTCCCGACTAATTCAGCTTTCAGACAAAAAAACGAAATCTAAATCGGCCCATCCGTTTGGGACCTACGATGCCACAGACAGACAGACAGACACGTCAAACATATAACACCCCGTCGTTTTTGCGTCGGGGATTAAAAATAATAAATGACGAGAAAAAAATATAACTCACCACCAGAAATTCCAAACAGAAAAGAGAAAATGTCAAAATAAATTTCATTAAAAATAACTTTAACGCAACACTGGAAAAATACTTTCTAGCTTGTTGCTTTGCACAAAGATTTAATTAACATACTTATTCATTAAGAAAGAGAGGAGCAAGATTGCATGAAATTGCAAGGCAGCGTGATCGCAAAATAAGGCAGACTTGTGCTTGTTTTGCTGAGTAAAATGCAAAATCTGTAAGATCAGTATATAAGGTCCTAATTTATTAGTTGCAGATATTTTAACACATGATACTTTACATTAAAATAATTAACTTTAAATATAAATTAAGAAATCTTTTCATGTAACTTTTTTGATTTCATTTTCCTAACAAAAAAATTAATTATAATTTCGTCTAAAAAAAATCATCATGTGCATTATCACATGTCACAATAACACTGTCTGTCATATCAACAATTGTTTGTTGTAAATGTCGTAAAGGTTCGGCGGGAAAACTGCACATGTCATTGAAGTGGCCAGTTACAGTTACGTAAAAGAGGTACTAGAATCTGTTCAATGAGTTTTCATTTAATAATCATATAAACAGGGTGTTTTTACGTAGCAAATTTGTTTTTCCGTTTTCTCAAAAAAAACATCGTAAAAGCTATAATGTTTCACGGTTTAATATACCCCAGAGATCGAGTACTATCAGCTGTAAAAATATCTGCATCTAATAAATTAGGACCTTATATAAATTGTTAGTAATTAGAAGGCTAAGACACACGTCGTACCTATACTTACTGTAGCCATCAATTCATAACCGCAAACTTGCTCAATATACTATCCTCCTTGCGTTATATCGGCATTCGCCATGGCACGTAAGAGCCTATGACATCTAATCCCAAGATTTGGCGTAGACACTAGTTTTACGAAAGCGACTGCCATCTGACCTTACAACCCGAATAACTCTTATCCCTAATCAGGGAATCTTTAACTGATTGTTAACCTTAGAAGTATTATTTGATTTCTTGACTCCACAGTCAAACCTATACCATAGTTTTGTGGAGCACTGTATATTTATACTATAGTTACCTTTGATTGTAATCATTAAATAAATAATAATAATAACTGGGCCTTATTGGAATTAGTCCGGTTTCCTCACGATGTTTTCCTTCACCGAAAAGAGACTGGCAAATATCAAGTATCAATCAATCACACATACCTTCTGAAACAACTCATTGGTACGAGCCGGGGTTCAAACCCCCGACCTCCGGATTGAAAGGCGCACGCTCTTACCACTAGACTACCAGCGCTTTTCCTTAGCAATTAAAATAATTGTATTATGTATAGAGGACACAGTTCAGATAAGAAAGCACATCAAATATTTTATATTTTATGTTGTGTAGGTAAATTACATATTTAATGATATTGAGATCCATATTATCTTTTTCTTCTATGACAATTTGATATGTTTTCTCTGAAGAAGAACGACGTATTATTAAGCAATAATATAATTTATTGAAATTGATTTCCATAGAGTACCTAGTCTGTTCATATTCTTTGATGAATATTTTTGCATGTTAAATTGTATGTTGTTATTTAATGCATGTTAATTATAAGATGTAATGTTTTGAAAAGAAGTTGCCCGCCGAGTTTCTTGCCGGTCCCATAGTGGATACCACCCTCCCAACTGAGGGGGGACTGAAATCTTCTCGAGGCTGAGGCGTAGGGTTAGAGCCGGCGTAGCTTTATTTGACGTTCATATGCGCATTGTAATATGCCTACTTGAAAAATAAATATTTCATTTTCATTTTCATTTTCTCAAAATACTATCGACGGCGATTGTATTTTGAGCAAAGGGTCTTGCGTGGGCGACCGTCGCGCGACCGTCGCCGTCGCGTCTCATACTTCCATATCGATAAGGTTTGATTTCATATGCGTCGCATCGCCGTCGCGCGACCGTCGCCCACGCAAGCCACGGCGTATATTGATTAAATATTTGATTATTGCTCACGAAAGACTAACTACTATCGCAAACTTGTTGTAAATATCCGTGCTTATCATACATTTAAATGGATTCGAACTCAGGACCATCGTGTCACAGGCAAGTTATACAGACTAGGACAGACCTGTGGCCTATTCTACAATAGTGACAATAGTAGTAGCCCGTGTGGTGACGGGTTAAGAATTTCACCACCCCTTTCTTCCCGTGGGTGTCGTAGAAGTCGACTGTGGGATGCGGGTTAAATTGTGGCGTAGGCGAGAGGCTGGCAACCTGTCACTGCAATGTCACAATTTTCGTTTTCTTTCAACCCCTTTTGCCAAGAGTGGCACTGAAACTTGAGTAGTTCATGTGCTCTGCCTACCCTTTTATGGGATACAGGCGTGATTGTATGTGTGATAATTGTCGCACGCCGTCCATTGCCTGTTCAACAAGGACATATTGACGCTGAGTAACAATGTTACTTATCGTCCCAGAAATAAATATTGGGGACACGTTACACAGATCAACCCAGCCCCAAACTAAGCAAAGCTTGTACTATGGGCGCTAGGCAACGATATACATATTTATATAGACATATTATTATCTTTTGCAGTGCGAGCGGTTCAACTTTGGAATGAGTTGCTTCCGTCCTTAAGGAAATCGCAGTCCGTTGCCTCGCTCAAGGGGCAGTTAAAAAAGCTGTGGCTATCGGAACATGGATGACTTGTTTATAACTAGTTATAGATACTATATATATAAATATATATTTATTTACTATATATATATATATATATTGTTATATATTCTTTATATTTGATGTACCTTTTATTCCAATTTTATTTTATTATTTTTGTTTTCGTCTCTTTTATATTTTTATGGGCTTTCCTATAAACTGTTATACTAAGTGCTATATTTGTCTACCATTCTTCATCACATTTCACCTACTCAAAGGTTAGCTGGAAGAAATCCCTTAAAGGGATAAGTTTGCCTTTGTACTGTCTATCCTGTGTCATATTTGTGTTTTGTGTTTTGTACAATAAAGAGTTTATACATACATATATACATAGAAAACAACAATTGTCAGTGACAAAAGTCAATGTCACTGTGGTGAAGTAGCCCTCTACAAACACAAAAAGGTAATCACAGTCTATATCCCGATCAATACAAATCTACTAGTAAAAGAACCTAATCAAAGAAAACTAATAATAAGTAGAGATGTACCAACTAGTCGGGAAAGCGGACTATCCAGTCACATTTGTAGTCGGCGATTAGTCGGCGACTAGTCGGCAAAAGGAGTGCGAAGCGTGATATGTTGCCCTTCGGATCAATCCTCTCGACTGGGAAATGGAGGCAGAAGACCGCGATCACTGCAGGAAGACCCTGGGTGAAGGAATAGCAAACAACCAAGCCTGGTTAGACCTTCTTCACTCTAGGCGAGAATTAAGACACCAGCGCGCTAACCAACCTTTGTCACTGGACAGGACCACATTCTCCTGCCAGATTTGCGGTCGCGGCTGCCGCTCTCACATTGGACTCACTAGCCATTTGCGGAAGTGCCGCAATCTAATGGACGCTGCTTAATCTATATTATTGATTAGAGTCCATTGATGAGTCGGCAAAAATGGTCAAAAATTCAAAAATTCTGGTGAATTTAAATAGCCTTAAATTATGTTCTAGCCGACTAATTGGGCACCCAAGCGCCGACTAGTCGGTAGTTGGCCTTGTCGGCCAAATCAATAGTCGGTACATCCCTAATAATAGCAAACAAAAAACGACACAATCTCTTTAATCCTTTTCCGCACTAGAAGGTAAAGTAAGGTTTAATGCCCTACGTGACGTGCTCTTTTTAATTAAATTCTGCTAAGGCTTTACTTGGTCACGTGTCTGGAAAATAACTTTTTACGTCGACAAGTGTACTTAATATGGTAAGGTGCGGATAAAATGTTAATGAGGGCTTTGGTTTTAATAGGTTTAAAAACCCTGAAGATTATTGAAGGAGCGAGCGAAGAGCTTTTCAGAAGGGCGGACCTGTATCACAGATTATTAATGTTACTAACGTAACAGATCCTTCACTTGGCCGCAAAACGACAAATACCTACGCTTTATTTAACTAATACTAATAAATTACTACGTAAAACTCAGAAGAATAGTAGGTACGTGCCACGCGACTACACAGGCGGGCGCGTGGCGTCGTCCCTCGGCCACTTGTTCGAGGCAACTGCTAGTGGCAGGGGCGGCTCACTCCGCGATTCTATCGCCGCGATACAAGTACATGCTGGCAGCCGCGAGTTCGCGGCCTAATCAGGGGTGGCGCGCGTTCTCACGGAACGCACGTTCGCACGTCCGCGTGTGGAATGGCTAACAACGCGCAACGCTCAGTTAAATAGACATCATGAATAAAATATGTACCATAGGACATACTTACACAGATCTACTATTGATTAAGTCGCACGGAAAAGTTCAAAACGGCTTGTGATGGTGGAATTTAAACCAAAATACTGTATATATAGAAAGTACCCAGACTTAAATATAATAGTATAAAATTTTATCTGAGTAATAAATTCGTTTTAATCCATAGGCAACCCTATCATCCGACACTGCGCACGTGCGGCTGGTTTCTTTGTAAAAAAATTGTAGGCATTTAAAAAGGCGGCATTTCGTGAACATCAAAGCAGTGGGCCTTCTGTACTTGTACTATTATATATTCTGTGCTAGTGGGTAGGTACTTAACGGGCGACCGCGAGCGAGTGACGTAGGCCTGACAGTATTCAGAATGATTTGCTGTATACTGTATATTCTTCCGTTATTTTTTATAAACTTATTTTTTATCACACACAAAGATGCTCTGCGAGAGATACTACACATTTTTAAATTAAAGCAAAAATGGAAGAATCAGGAGCCGCCGGAGGTGTGAATTTTTCCTTTAATTTAAAAATATGAATATTATTATATTTTTCCTTAAATTTTATAAGCTGGGCGCTCTGTCAAAATAAGCCTTTTTTAAATGAATTTTACAGTAGAAGAATTTCTGTAGAAATCCGTTTTTTTCACACTCACGTCGAAATCACCCAGTCGCCCACTAACCGCCCATGAGGGACCAACATCGCACGTGTAATGATTTTAGAGAACCGTCTGTTCACAATGTTCTCTCAGCAACGCAACAACCATCTAATTTGAAATCCCTCATTTTGGCACAGTATAAGGACGACCCAGTCTCCCGCGATGTCGCGACCTTGGCAGCGCCACTGAAATGAAATGAAATGAAATTATGACGCAACCGCGATCGTCCGTTTCCACAAGTACTCTCTGCACCTCGCTGCGTGCGAGCGCTAATCAAGTACAAACCGCGCGGTGCAAAATTTGTTAGAACTTATTACTGGTTTTATACTGTTATTTTGGTCCCATATTTAAGGCACAATTTGTCAAAAAATAAAATTAAAAAAAAACCATGATACTCATCAAACACCGATTTTCATCAAACATGGCTAATAACCTAACCACAAAATTAAAATTTTGAAAAAACCCCCGACCCCGACATTGTGGACCGACTTTCATGAAACATGGCTAAGAACACTCCTGACTAACTCAGCATTCAGACAAAAAAAAACTAAATATAAATCGGTTCATCCGTTCGGGAGCTACGATGACAGACACACACACAGACAGACAGACAAACAGACAGACAGACAGACAGACAGACACGTCAAACTTATAACACCCCGTCGTTTTTGCGTCGGGGGTTAAAAACACTCACGACTAATTCAGCGTTCAAACAAAAAAACCCCAATCTAAATCCGTTCGAAAGTTACGATTACGATGCCACAGACAGACAGACAAACCAGACAGTCGTTTTTGTGTAAAGGTTAAAAAAAGAAATACCTAACAAGTACCTAATATGTATTATGAAGAGTGTTTTTTGTTTCTTTTTTTTGGCTGCAGATTTAGAGATATACTGGTTTTAGACAAACAAGTATACTCGTATTTTCTTGTGAATAGTCTCTAAACCCTTCCGGTAACATTTGGTGGAAGGTCGTTGTCTGTTGCTGAATTGGCTCTTACTTATCAAGGGTTGTGGAGAGATGTGAGGATTTTGATGCTCGACGTATTAATTGATGATGCGTAAATCAATAATGGAGTTGGAACTAGCTTACAATCATAATATTGACTTTAAATAGAATTAGACTAAACTGAGATTTCAATAGCAATGTACTTAGCTCTTATTTTGCTTAGCTTAAGTGAATTAGCATATTACTTTTTTATTCCCATTGCTGTACTCTTTTTGTGTTATGGTAATAAACGTATTTTTTTTTTTTATAGGTAAACTGTTACAAGTTTTTATTTACTTTCACCTGTCCCGTTGTCTGTCTGTAATCAAATCTTACAAGTTAAATTTTAACAAACACAATTTTTAACCCCCGACGCAAAAACGACGGGGTATTATACCGTGTTTCCGGTATCACTCAAAACCTCAGACACCCCAACTGATTTTTATTTTTTTAAACGTATCTAGAATATTCTGTGATTATTATTTTTTTAAATTGTCTGTGCTCTCTGACTTTTAACTCTACGCTCAATAAAATAATTGCTAGCTACCATGTGTGTGTCTGTCTGCAACGACATAAGGTTTACCAATAGGCTATCACTGTAAAGCACGTTAAAGCTCCCAGAACGGATGCAAATTTAAACCTAAAACAAAATGACAAGGTTGTAATTTAGATCAATAGACTTATGATAAACTTTAAAATTTTTGTCTGAAATCGCTGAGTTAGCCGGGCACAATGTTGTATTCTAGAATACGTAAATAATAACTAATTATACAAATTAAAACAAAAAATATTACCCCCATCAAGAATGTTTCTACTCTCGATTCTGAAAAACGGTTTTCAGGTTTTTAGTGGTCGGTGTATTCTGATGTCTGTCTGGTCTGTCTGTGTGTGGTCTGTCTTTTAGCTCCCGAACGGATGAAAATTTTAAGTTTTTTTTGTCTTGTAGCCGGGAGGTAGCAATGTTTCATGAAAATAGATAATTTTGTGGGTAGGTTATAGATAATGTGACGGTATCCACTTGTTTACGTTAGTACTTTAATTTTAGCTGTACGAGTGTTCTCCTTACCCTGTGTCTGTGCTGTTTCGAAAAGTTTTCTAAGATAGTCCTAAATAATTCATCATATTATAATAACCGTCTGGTTGTGATTGAAAATAATTCTTTTTAAAAAATAACATAAAATCTTATTAAGTGGTACATAATCTTCAGAAAACAAAAATCAGGAATATAATAAGTACATCAAACTTCACATTATACCGTTTCCTTAATATCAAAGATAATAACAAATTTTCAAAGGTTCATATATGGGCATTTTCAGAATTTGAGACCCCCCAAATAGTTTTGTGACGATAATAAAATTAAGCATGAAATTTCAATAAAAATATTTTTTTTTTCAGTACAGATGGAGTTTTTTATACGCACTAGTGCAAGAAGTGGTTCATTATATGTCAGGTCGAAATTTCGGAGGCTCATCTGTACTGAAAAACGTCGTACGATACACGTGCGAAAAGGAAATTCGTAACTCGTGTCGATTTAAAACACTCCCTTCGGTCGTGTTTTAATTTATCGCCACTCGTTTCGAACTTCCTTTTTTACGCACTTGTATCGTAATGTACTATTTTGTGTTAATTACACATACTTTAAGCGATAATCTACATTCAGAATGTGAAAAAAGTAAATTTTCAGTACAGATGGTGTTTTTTTTTACGCACTAGTGCGAGAAGTGGTTCATTATATGCCAGGTCGAAACTTCAGAGGCTCATCTGTACTGAAAAACGTCGTACGATACACGTGCGAAAAGGAAATTCGTAACTCGTGTCGATTTAAAACAAACTTCCTTTTTTACGCACTTGTTAATGTACTATTTTAGACAGATTTTATGCTTAGTTGTCGTCACAAAACTGACAGCGAGTAAATTTTTGTTAACAACTTTTGCTAATTGGGGGGACCCAAATTCTGAAAACGCCCATATTACTAGGCATGAGTACTTCATGATTAAGATCGGAATATGCTTGGTAGTTGTGTAGTTACAAACCAAGTGTGTAATTTGGACTGAGATCCTTCAAATTCAAATAAGCAGCTCTTACGTTAAATTTACTGTACGGTCTTGTGACTTGAAAATTTCGCACTTAAAGACTAAAAGTGGTTCCGACATGTGCAACTTTTGCCGTTTTCTCCGTGTCGGCTTATTTTGCGAAAGGAATTGTCCCACTTAAACATTCTGTTAAGACTTTGCATAATTCAAACATTTAAAAGGAGTCTGTCTTGGAGCATTACTGAGGCCGAACTCCATGTTAGTGGAGCAGAAATGGGTTACTTTTAATCATATTGCGTGGTTTGCGACACTGGCAAGTAAGCGCGCCAAGCGTCATCAGCGCGATACGTGTTCGCCGATTGCACACTTCACCTGCCCGAGTTGTGGTCGGGTTTGTCGCTCCCGTATTGGCTTACATAGCCATGAAAAACGTTGTTGCCCCACTTGACACTGCTTAGTCTGTAATAGACTTTGAGGCCAATGACGATTGCGTGGTAAGCTATGGCCTGTCTAACGTTAGTGACAATTGTCGCCCGACAGTGACACTTTGCCGTGTATTACCTGTTCAATAAGGAAGTATTGACGCTGTTACTTGTCAACCCAGAAATAGGCACAGAATTGTCAGTGTCAATTGTCAATGTCACTGTGGTGAAGTAGCCCACTAGAAAATGTTAATAACTTATGGTCCCAAATTAAATGATGAAGATTGGATTTAGAACAGGTATTAGGGAAATTGAAAGTTTTGGGGGAAATTGGGGTTTCAACAATAACATAGAAAACGGAGGTAAGTTACTTCTTTTGTTAGTTAGTCAAAAAAATGTGTTCAATTTGTTTTAATACAGTTATTTTAAAATAGTTTTCCAATAGGCTTTTGCAAAAGGTACATATTATATTTAAAAACAGAACGTCATATTGCACCTTCAAATAACATAGTTATTTTGAAGGTCAATTCAATGTTCAACAGTTACCTGAAGTAATTGATTATATTGACCCAAGAGACACTCCTCTGTGGATTGTTCAAATGAAGATAACCAACCAAGATCAAATGATCAAATTTGTTATCCATTTGACGATAACTTGTTTGAGTTTGATTTGATTACGTTTGGTTTTGGGGTGTTGGGGACTAATAGGTTTAAGTTTAACTTTGCATAAGTCTGACCTTTTGTGGCCGTGTTCTGTACAAAGTTATTTCATAATTTGCTATGGCAATATTCAAACTTGATTATAAAATTACCTCAATAGGATGCAGGTAAATCTTAATCCGGGTAGGATGTATATCGGAGTGTATAAATCGCAATAATTAGGATTTCAAACCACATTTCAAGAATCTTTCCGAAACTATCCAAATATAATGAAGCGAAATATTTAGTAGTAATAGTAGTAGTAATCACTTTATTGTGTACAACAGTTTATATACAATTTGTAGGAATAGAGATACAAAGGCGAGCTTATCTCTTCTCTCTCCAGCTAACCTTGGAAAAGATGAGAGGATCGTTCCAGCACGTAAGATAAACAAACTTACAGGAGTACGATAAAGGTCAAAAGTAATCCAAAATATTGCTAACAATTATATAAACTACATAAATACAAAACGACTATAAAATAAATTACATACTAGATTACATAAATAAAACACAAAATATGTACCTAACCAATATATAAATATATCAATACATACATAATATACATATACATAGTCATATTTACATTTAAATTTGACCACAAATGATTTACCTGGATAGAATGCAGTTAAATCTTCCGCAGTTCATTTAAATAAGAGTCACGTCGGTCCAAAATTTAAAACGAGTCAAAAATGCAGTAAGAGAAAATACCTACAATGGGACGCGAGGTATCGGCAGTGAAAAGATCACGTAATCCATTACTTGGAGCGTGACTCTTGACTGTTGGACCGACGGCGTAAAGACTGGGACATACGACGAGTTATTGCTACAGGAAAACTTTTACAAATTGTGTTGCCGAAGGATTCTAGCTCTTAAATATTGTAAGATATTTAGCTTTATTTAAACCGATGTCGTTGACACAATGTTTGTTTGATAACAAGAAAATAAGGACACGTTGAAGAATATCATAAGCTAATAATGATTTTGAATGATGATCTAATCATACCACCTGGACATTCAAAAGAATCTTTATCTAAAAATGACATTGCTGAAGGTTATGGTTGAAATTCCCGAGTACGAGATCGCTTGTGGTGTGGGTTGACCTTTATATTCCTTTTGCATAATAAACGCAAGTGAGCTTAGTACTCCGCGAATTATAATCAGTACACATTATTATTAGTTTCTTTTTTAGCATTGAAACCTCAAATTGATTATTTTTGATGTTTTTCACGTAACATCACTTAGGTCAATTTTTTTTCTGGACAACATTTTTGATCCTAATTGCATTTTAAATTAAGTTGAGTTTCATTTCGAAAAATTTTAGAGACAAAAGAAATGCTACTTTATTTATTCACATGAAAGTTAAAATTCCAATGAACCCAAATGTACATCTCATTGCACATTGGGCGGCAAGAGGTTAATTTTGTACTTTATCCTCGTATTTAATAGGCAAGATTTAGGTTCCCTTTTTAAACAGTTTCATGTTAGTTATCACTTGGTTCATTAAATACAGCACTGTCTTTTATAGGGCATTTTCAGAATTTGGGACCCCCCAATTAGCGAGAGTTGTTAACAAAAATTAACTCACTCTCAGTTTTGTGACGATAATTAAGTATGGAATTTCAGTAAAAATATTGTTTTTGTGTTAATTACATAAACTTTAAGCGATAATCTACATTCAGAATGTGAAAACGGTAAATTTTTAAACAGATTTTATGCTTAATTAGCGTCACAAAACTGACAGCGAGTTAATTTTTGTTAACAACTTTTGCTAATTATGGGGACCCAAATTCTGAAAATGCCTTTTAAGGGTCCAGGTCAGAAGGTAGGTAAATTAAAATTTTTTGATACCTAGGTATCAACCTAGGTATCAAAAAAATATTAATTTACCTACCTTCTCTTCCTCTCTTCCTTCTCTTCTTTACATAATTTAAATGACAACCTATCAATCTTATAAATATACACCTCCCAAAAGTGTCCCATATTCTCTAACGATTGTGACCAATCTAGAATAGCAGCATTTTCTGTAATTTTATATGGATGCTGATACGCAATAATGTGTTATCCCACATGCATTTTACAATAAGATGTCAACTCAAAAATTTGACATTTTATTGCAAAATTCATGTGGGATAACACAATTATTGCGTATCAGCATCCATATAGCCTTTGTGTGGAGGAAGATCGCACCATTATCTCAAACGTTTGAAGCTTAAGTTAAATTTTCAGTCAGCGTTCTTAAGTTTGCGTAGGTGCGGGATGTGAATTTTGCACGAAAACGTCTGATATATCTATTTTTATCTTCCACCCTCACGTGTGGATACAAGATTAGGTATCTTTTTTTACATTATGAAATTATTATTTTTTATACCACGTCGCTGGCAAACAGGTATACGGCCCGCCTGATGGAAAGCGAATGATGAATATTATGATATGTGTGTTTTAGTTATTTTATAGGGCAGCGAATTGGGATTGGCAGGACTTTGTTTAGCAGAGAGAGATTTGGAGAAAGAGAGGGAAAGTGTTTGCCCAGCAGTAATAAATACATTACATAAATAAATAAATAAATAAATAAATATTATAAGACATTCTTACACAGATTGACTGAGGTCCACGGTAAGCTCAAGAAGGCTTGTGTTGTGGGTACTCAGACAACGATATATATAATATATAAATACTTATATACATAGAAAACATCCATGACTCAGGAACAAATATCTGTGTTCATCACACAAATAAATGCCCATACCGGGATTCGAACCCGGGACCGCGGAACAGCAGGCAGGATCACTACCGACCGAGCCAGACCGGTCGTCAACACCGTTCGTAACAGTAAACAAGGGTCGCCGGTCGTAATTACATACATTCACGCCTGTATCCCAAGGCTGTAAGTTCTCGATACACATACGGGCACTGTGAATTCTGAATCACCTTGCTTTGTGTGAAAGGACACTGCACAGCAAAATACAAGATATATTATGTATGTCATACAATACGAGTATCTAGAGCGGAGCTCAACTTAGCGTTTGTTTTTTGTAATTTTTTTTAGTTTGATATGTTTAGTGATTTTTTTTGGTTACTTCTGCATGAAATACTTTATCTACGGCCATTCACTTACTTTTTAATAGTTTTTTAGAATAACTTTCGTGAAATACACACTGTTTCCTGGATTTTGACACAAAGTTTGACAGTTTGAAAAAACATGTCCACGGTTCACATGTCTTTTTCTATATTGAAACTCAAACCTACAATTTGGCTTGTCTTGACATAAGGATCAAAAAAGTTCCTCATTGCCAAGTCAGGGGATGTCTTCACATTATTATTTCAGGTTATCTGTTGCGTGACCGCAAGCTGTGGGGTCGACCCTCGGTCACTCGTAGTCGTGTCGTAACATGCGTTTTCGTGTATTTATTTGGGATTATAAAATGTAATAGCCACCATATGCCGCGGAACAGCAGGCAGGATCACTACCGACCGAGCCAGACCGGTCGTCAACACCGTTCGTAACAGTAAACAAGGGTCGCCGGTCGTAATTACATACATTCACGCCTGTATCCCAAGGCTGTAAGTTCTCGATACACATACGGGCACTGTGAATTCTGAATCACCTTGCTTTGTGTGAAAGGACACTGCACAGCAAAATACAAGATATATTATGTATGTCATACAACACGAGTATCTAGAGCGGAGCTCAACTTAGCGTTTGTTTTTTGTGATTTTTTTAGTTTGATATGTTTAGTGATTTTTTTGGTTACTTCTGCATGCAATACTTTTTCTACGATCATTCACTTACTTTTTAATAGTTTTCTAGAATAACTTTCGTGAAATACCTACACACTGTTTCCTGGATTTTGACACAAAGTTTGACAGCTTGAAAACATGTCTACGGTTCACATGTCTTTTTCTATATTGAAATTCAAACCTAAAATTTGGCTTGTCTTGACATAAGGATCAAAAAAGTTCCTCATTGCCAAGTCAGGGGATGTCTTCACATTATTATTTCAGGTTATCTGTTGCGTGACCGCAAGCTGTGGGGTCGACCCGCGGTCACTCGTAGTCGTGTCGTAACATGCGTTTTCGTGTATTTATTTGGGGTTATAAAATGTAATAGCCACCATATGTGTCGAACCCGGGACCGCGGAACAGCAGGCAGGATCACTACCGACCGAGCCAGACCGGTCGTCAACACCGTTCGTAACAGTAAACAAGGGTCGCCGGTCGTAATTACATACATTCACGCCTGTATCCCAAGGCTGTAAGTTCTCGATACACATACGGGCACTGTGAATTCTGAATCACCTTGCTTTGTGTGAAAGGACACTGCACAGCAAAATACAAGATATATTATGTATGTCATACAACACGAGTATCTAGAGCGGAGCTCAACTTAGCGTTTGTTTTTTGTGATTTTTTTAGTTTGATATGTTTAGTGATTTTTTTGGTTACTTCTGCATGCAATACTTTTTCTACGATCATTCACTTACTTTTTAATAGTTTTCTAGAATAACTTTCGTGAAATACCTACACACTGTTTCCTGGATTTTGACACAAAGTTTGACAGCTTGAAAACATGTCTACGGTTCACATGTCTTTTTCTATATTGAAATTCAAACCTAAAATTTGGCTTGTCTTGACATAAGGATCAAAAAAGTTCCTCATTGCCAAGTCAGGGGATGTCTTCACATTATTCTTTCAGGTTATCTGTTGCGTGACCGCAAGCTGTGGGGTCGACCCGCGGTCACTCGTAGTCGTGTCGTAACATGCGTTTTCGTGTATTTATTTGGGGTTATAAAATGTAATAGCCACCATATGTCTGCTAAACACATGGTCCTGTGTTCCAATCCTGGTGAGGGCATTTATCCGTGTCTAAGTACGTATTATGTTTATCGTCGCCTGGCACCCATAGTACAAGCTTTACTTAGTTTGGGACTGACCCCACAATATTTACTAAATCAAAATCGGTTCATCCGTTCGGGAGCTACGATGCCACAGACAGACACACACACAGACAGACAAACAGACAGACAGACAGACATGCGTAATTATTTTCCCTCTGTATTTGCGTAATACAAAGTACAAGACGAAAATATTTCAGTTTACGTTGAATTTATGTCGATGTATTTACTTACTTTGAACCAATTTCAGAATAACAGTAAATAATTTACATTAAAATAAAATTAAATATGGCCGAATCAATGAATTTAACCATAAAGCCACACGCTTGTTTACTATTAGGTACTTAAAATGTATATAAGTTGGAATAAATTAACATTATATAATTAGTAACCGTTTCATTTGAAACTGTTTTCCACGACTTTATTCTGCATGAAATTAGTTGTTTCTATTATTCATTTAGGAAATTAAAAAAACATTTTATTTCTAGAGTTCCAAATATTTTTTTAGTTGCAAAAAATTTCATACATTTTTCGTTACGTTAATATTTTCCATAATTATACATGCTTCGTATGACAGAGAGGATGGAGAACAAAAATCGTATGGTCATTCTATTTTTAGGATTTTTATAATGATCAAAGACCATATAATACGTGACAGGCAAAGCCCATACAAAAAAGCGTACCCCTGAAATGTATGGGCCTTTTAGGTTTTTAACTAGTAGATGGCGCTGTTTCGCTTCCTAGAAGTGCCAAAATGATATTTTCCTGAAATATTTTTGTCTGTTTTTTTTTTATAAGAGCAAATGACATGCTTATTTATTGGGTTGGCACAAAAATAATGAGACACTTGGTTTACGTTTTATATTTTTGGCAGCGTCGGTAAGAATGTGCGGTACCCATCGAGCCAAAACTTTTCGATACCCAAGCTCATGCAGATGGTTTATAAGAGCAACTGACATGCTTATTTATTCTCAAGAAATATTTCCAAATTAAAAATTAAAAAAAATGTTGCAACGTTAACCCCTTGAACGCCAAGAACAACTAAAGAAGTTCTCGTACCCACATCAATAACTATACTTGTTGTACCGGTCGCTGTCAAACTAACTTTGACATTTCAGTGCTGTCTTTGTTTATGACACGCAAAGGGATAACAGTAGAATAGAGTTCACTAAAGTTATCAAACCGATACAGTTCGTTTGTCCCTTTCCGACGTATTGGTGTGATAGAAGGGGACAAACGAACTTTATCTGCTTGATAACTTTAGTGAACGTTTATGAACAAGGGGATAAGTACGTCAACCAATTGGAACCGTAGGCCACTCTACAACCATGTCAAAATGACAATCAATAAGAGATTTCTTACAATCTGATTTATAACGTCACTGTGACATAGTTCTATAGTGGCCTAGGGTTCCAATTGGTTGTCTATACCGACTTTTCTTCTATTGAAATCAGCTTCTTTTTAAGGTCTGTCAAAAGGAATTTGAACGATTTGTTGTGTCAAGTGACGTCACGTTCAACTCATTTAGTTTGTATAATCCTCTTCGGCTTATAAAATAGAAATTGAATTTAAAAATAACTACTATCCATGTTTTTCTTCTAATTATCTGATATGTCATTTCGGGCATGGTCAGGGGCGGCTCACTCCGCGATTCCATCGCCGCGCTACAAGTACATGCGGGCGGCCGCGAGTTCGCGGCTTAATCAGGGGTGGCTCACATTCTCACGGAACGCTTGTTCACACTTTCTGTTGTTTACTATACATCGCGAGTTTTTTTAAAGGTTCTTATACGATATCCGCGTGTGTAATGGCTAATAACGCTTAGTTAAACAAACATTATGAATAAAATAGGACAATCCTACACAAATCTACTATTGATTATGTCATTTATGGCCCACGGAAACGTTCAATCAGGCTTGTGACGTTGGGATTTAAACAAAAATATATAAATACTGTATAATACCTAGAAAGCTGCGCACGTGCGGCTCGTTTCTTTGTAATCATTTTGTAGGTATTTAAAAAGGCGGCATTTCGTGAACTTCAAAGCAGTGGGCCTTCTGTACTTGTACTATTATATATTCTGTGGCATGGTATAAAATATAGGCAAGTTCCATATTACCTTAGTCACTTTTAGCAAAGGTTTAAAAAGATACCCACTTATTTAAAAATATTTTAAGCGGGTTACTCACGTATTAAGTCGATATAGCGTGCGACATGGGTGTCGCTACTCTTGAGAAAGGCTCTCGAAATTGAGCCGAAACATGTCGAACGCTATATCGACTTAATACGTGAGTAACCCGCTTAAAATATTTTTAAATATGTATGAGTCTCACGGGAGTTTTATAGTTAAGATACCCACTTATTCATAAAAAAGTTACTGCACTGACTAGTTTAAAAGTGTTTTGTCCCTAGCTGTCACGTTGACTTATATATTTGTGTGAATGGGACAAAACACTTTTTAAACACATAACAGTTCAGTAACCAACTTTTTAACCCCCGACGCAAAAACGACGGGGTGTTATAAGTTTAACGTGTCTGTCTGTATGTGTGTCTGTCTGTGGCATCGCAGCTCCCGAACGGATGAATCGATTTTGTTTTTGTTTGAAAGCTGAGTTTGTCGGGAGTGTTCTTAGCTATGTTTCATGAAAATCGGTCCACTATGTCGGGTTTTTTTTTAAATTTTAATTTTGTCGTTAGGTTATTTAATAAAGGGGTAAGGGCCCCACACATCTAACATCTCACGAGCGTAGCGTCGGGCCAACTGACAAAGCCTTTGGCGTGGCGTCTTTTTCCATACAGTTGGCCCCACGGACGCTAGGCTCGCGAGACGCTAGATGTGTAGTATACTAAGTTAATCAAACCAGTAGTTTAAACGTTGAAACCACACAACGAGTATTTTATGTAAATAGGAAAACTCCAAAACAGTCGCGAAGTAAAAAAAGCTCTGCATCTCGGTGCAGGGCTTATCAAATGACACGACAACCAGACCATTCGGGACACTGATATCATTTTAGGACATCAGTGGCCTGTTTCACTAGTGACAATTGTCGCCCGACAATGACACTTGGCCGTACAGTGCTTGTTCAATAAAGAAATATTGACGTCGAGTAATAATGTTACTTTTCAACCCAGACATAGGCACAAAATTTTCAGTGTCATGTGTCACTTTAATGAAATAGCCCTCTGAAGGATGTCATTTGAATATGTAGCTGTGTAGGCGCGAGTGGGACGCACGATCGTTGGACGTATAGAGTGGAAGCAGGCATTCGAGGCATAACAATATCCCACATACTTATGATCTGTCATTGCCCTCACTTGACAAGTGTGTGCTGTACTTTGCTGGCAATAAAAATTTTGTTAGAAAGTTTATAAAGTCAATTTTTTTAATTATTAATAACATACTACAAATGATTTATTTCAAATACAGAATACACATTAAATTTTAAACATATATCAAATATCGTCTTAATGTCTAAAATTTCCCTTACAAACTAAACTATCAAACAAAATCTCCCAAATCCGATCCCTGCGGAAGAGTACCCATAATGCTGGCCACATTTCCCCGCTGGATGGCAATGCCAATCTTCTGCCCCAGGAATGAACCAGCCCTAGGTTCCCTGGCGGTGACTATTAATTAAATTAAGGGCATGGTTAGGTTAAACAACTATGTGATATTACGTTCCTTTAAAAAAATCCCACTTATTGGTAACACACACTGTATATTGGTGGCCAAGGCTCATTTTGGATGACCCAAAATTAACAAAGTAAAATACACAATAGATAAATGATATCTTTCGGATATCCTTCCGATGTCGGCGCACGTTTGAATCGGCCTGAACTGCTCCGCTGCATCTGACATTTCGTTGAATTCCGACAGCGAGAATTAGCCGGCTCCGGCGAATCGTTTATCAACGGACGAAATAAACACAAGTAAATAGCGGGCGAATATACAAATAGTATCCATCCATACAATCCATAAAATCACGCGTGTATCCTATATAAAATATATTTCCTATACAAAATGTACTCAGGAGACGTTTTTAGGGTTCCGTAGTCAACTAGGAACCCTTATAGTTTCGCCACGTCTGTCTGTCCGTCCGTCCGTCCGTCCGTCCGTCCGTCCGTCCGTCCGCGGATAATCTCAGTAACCGTTAGCACTAGAAAGCTGAAATTTGGTACCAATATGTATATCAATTACGCCAACAAAGTGCAAAAATAAAAATGGAAAAAAATGTTTTATTAGGGTACCCCCTACATGTAAAGTGGGGCTGATATTTATTTTCATTCCAACCCCAACGTGTGATATATTGTTGGATAGGTATTTAAAAATGAATAAGGGTTTACTAAGATCGTTTTTTGATAATATTAATATTTTGGAAATAATCGCTCCTAAAGGAAAAAAAAAGTGCGTCCCCCCCCTCTAACTTTTGAACCATATATTTAAAAAATATGAAAAAAATCACAAAAGTAGAACTTTATAAAGACTTTCTAGGAAAATTGTTTTGAACTTGATAGGTTCAGTAGTTTTTGAGAAAAATACGGAAAACTACGGAACTCTACACTGAGCGTGGCCCGACACGCTCTTGGCCGGTTTTTTTAAATTAGAGGTACATTCAGGCGGCGTGGTGCTGACATCCGTTCCGCGTCGGCGACCATGGCACATGCGTCTCTTGAATGTGGACGGTCCCTTATTAGGCGGTCGCATTGTATGATCTTATACTTGATCTTTGATAGTATTTAAATTTTCCATGTTATACGGTACAGAAGGTACTTGCTTTGGAAGATATGTTTAAAATGAAATCAATTGTCACGGCTTATTTTCTATTTGTGATGATGATTACGTGTCATTGACACAAAAGCATGTTACGTACTTACTTGCTTTGGAAGATATGTTTAAAATGAAATCAATTGTCACGGCTTATTTTCTATTTGTGATGATGATTACGTGTCATTGACACAAAAGCACGTAAGAAGAACCGTCTTCGTATTCTTACATTATTAAACGCAGCTTTTGAAGCATTTCTAAGAAACATGAAATTTTCTATAGCGGTTCATCGTCTGTCACGTCAAAAGCTTTTCGTTCAAATTCTAGCGCAAAAATGTATATTTCTACTTTTACATGCTTGGCTGCATGAGTCTCGTTAAATTATGTCGGGCTCAGTGAGATGCGTTCTTTAAGTAAAATTCACGAGTTTTGATATAAAACGAAGTATACTATTTAAAACTCTGTTGATTTATAATGGATGTGACTGGTGAATAATGAGAGCAAGGGCGTATACAGTACTGGACAAAATTCTTCATACACCGACATAAAAAAATAAACTTTCTATCATAATTTCTCTACCCTTAAACTTAACATCACAGTTGTGTTGAAAACTTTTGGCTAATTTCATGGCGTACAACATACAGACAATAATATATCAATGATTGTACAATTATTGTTTTACATGGGTATAAATATAAATATTAGTACTTTTGGCTCTGGACAAATTTGATCATACAGTAATTAAAATACGAATGAAATGCAATTTATTAGTGTGTATGGCTTTCATCTGCTTTAGATATGGCTGCTTGTCTCGGAGGAACATTTTCAGGTACAAACTGAAGGTATTTATCTAACCCAAGCTTTTTCCTGTGTGCCTACTAAAGTAGGCAAAGTGGGTATAATTCAGAATAACATTTGATATTTTCTTTGTTTTTCCAAAAACTTCCTTAAATTTTGGCTAGGATTGATAACATGAGACTATGTCAGCCATTGAAGCTACTTAATCCTATGAATCACAACGAACGCATGGTATATTTAGCATGGTAAATAGACATACTAGTATTTTCTTTCAGTCATCTTTTCATATATATTCAGACGGGCGATGGCTGAAAGATAATATCAGTATGTATATCTCATGCGTTTGTTATGATTAATAGAAATTAATAGCTTGAATGGCTAACATAGTCTCATGTAATCAATCCAAGCCAAAATTTCAGGAAGTTTTTGGAAAAATAAAGAAAATATCAAATGTCATTCTGAATTATACCCACTTCGCCTACTTCAGTAGACACACAGGAAAAAGCTTGGGTTAGATAAATACTTTCAGTTTCTAACATAAAATGTTCCTCCGAGACAATCAGCGATATCTAAAGCAGATGACAGCCATACACACTACTACATTGCATTTCATTCGTATTTTAATTACTGTATGATCAAATTCGTCCAGAGCCAAAAGTACTGATATTTATATTTATACTCATGTAAAAAAATAATTATACAATCATTGATATGTTATTGTCTGTATGTTGTACGCCATGAAATTAGTTAAAAGTTTTCCAATACAACTGTGATGTTAAGCTTAAGGGTAAAGAAATTATGATAGAAAGTTTATTTTATATGTCGGTGTATGAAGAATTTTGTCCAGTACTGTATACCGGGACTGATAAATCCCATACAAAACAGTGTACCTCTGAAATGTATGGGCCTTTTAGGGTTAAAACTAGATGTCGCTGCTTCGCAGACTGGAAGTGGCAAAAATCATATTTTCCCCAAATATTTTTGCGATTTTTCATTTTTTTTTTTAAATCAAATGACATATTTCTTTATTTGAATATCATGATATCCCGTCAATACACATTTTAAAAAACTTGTAGGCATCCTCAGTGTAGAATGCCTATTAAGCAAATAGTTAGTATCAGAAATGTTGCTATGGTGCTCCTACACTGGCTGTTATAAATGTTATATAACATTGTAAGACAGGGATAGCGCACTGTACTACTGTCAATGCCATCGCGCTGTCCCTGCCACAATGTTATAAAACATTTATAACAGCCAGTCTGGGAGCACTATTAAAAATCAAAACATGTTTTTTAGATATTTTTAAATATGCAATAATCGTAAATATTCATTTTAAGAACACTTATTGGAACAAAATGGTTTTTTTTTTTTTTTTTTTTTTAATATCAGTGCGTTTGAACGACGACGCTAGCCTGGTTTATATATTTTATTTATAAAATACCCGATATTTTCTGGGAACCAGGAAAATTGCAAAACCTATATAGTGGATATATTATTTGGCCTCAATTCGTAACCCAGTTTATTTAAAACTATTTTATTTCTCTCAAAAAATATAAATTATTTTATGTATGTATATTTTACAACTGAATAATTTCGTTTCAAAGGCGTTCCGAGAAAAAAATGGACATCATATTAAAATGTGTACTGAATTACTTTGCACTCTTGTTGACAAAATGCAATTTAGTTATCCATTTTCTAAGAATTAAGAGAGTAGAATATAAACATGTATTCGATTCTCACGAAATATTTGCATTAAAAAGTAGCAACAGTACTCTAGAAAATTAACTCGAATCAAACACAAAAGCTACCACAAAAAAGAACCTACATCTCCATAAAGTACTCACCTCGGGCAAGTGCAACATCTATTCAGGCTGCGGCCATTTCATTTGGCTAGTACCCAGGGGTTTATTTGAGACGTTTCAGAGGAAAAAATAAAAATCCATTGTCGCTTACCATAAAGACTACCTTTTGCTTGAATCTTTATCAATTAGTAAAGTAATTTCTAAATTTTGATCAGCTTGATGTTAATTTCGCCGTAGCCATGACAACGTGGTGCGTGGAAAATATCAGGCTCTCGTGGCTGCCCACGGGCCACGTCCAGTGAGTCTTAAGATACGTAAGTATTCAAATACATATTTGTAATGATGATACAATAGTTTTTTACTTGATATAAAAATCTTTAAGAATTTTGGATTTTTTATTTTATTGATAAACATTTTAACATGACTTTAGCTGACCAAAGCGTCACGTAACTTAGAATAGAATAGAATAGAAAAACGTTTATTGCAGAAACCATCATACAGCACCACATACATTTGAAAGAAGAAAAGAGAGATGAACTAGACACTTAAAACTATATTGCTTATTATTAGCATGCAACAAAAGGTGCTGATGCTGCACTGAGAAAAAATAGAACAAGAGAAAAAATAGCCATGTATTTACAATAATAGGCATAAGCAGACTTCACATTTTATATAGGAACAGTTTAACACCTAGCGTCCATTACATTAATACCATCCATATACAATTATAACCAGTATGACAGATTTTTTGCGAATCGACTAGCATGGTATGGGCATGTGATGCGAAGGGATGAAAGTCGTGTGACGAGAAAAAGAGAAACGAATGTTGGAGGAAGTAATGGGAGAGGAAAACCGAGGAAAAGGTGGATAGACTGTGTGAAAGATGAAATGAAACGAAAACAAGTGAATGATGAGATGACGGGTGACAGAGAAGTATGGAAGAGAAGGACATGGTGCGCCGACCCCAAATGACTGAAATAAGGGCAGGCGAATGACGATGACAGATTTTTTGCCGCTACTGGTGGGTGTAAAATTTTACATAGATTCTCCCTTTTTTTTTTTATATAGCCTATATGGTGTCCCACTGCTGGGCAAAGGCCTCCCCTTCCTTTCTCCAGTCCTCACGGTTTGATGCCCGCTCTTGCCAGTCTCTGCAAAATACGTCGAGGTCGTCCCGCCATCTCTTCTTTAGTCGTCCTCTGCCCCGGCTAATTTGCGGTAACCACTCAGTCGTCACTTTGGCCCACCGTTCCGGGTGCATCCGGCATACATGCCCTGCCCAATCCCACTTAAGTTTGGCTGTCTTAGCACCCACATCTATTATACCTGTTTTGGAGCGCAGTTCACTGTTTCTATTAACATAACGAACAAGCCCTCGACAAAACTACGAACTCACAAACAAATCCACAAAGATAACAAACAGTTCCCACAACAAATTACGGGGGAGCAATCTTTTTACGTTTCAAAATGAAACGTCAAGTTTTACTAACGACGCAAACAAGAATTAAAGTAATCAGCGAGCGCAAACAAAAAGTTGATGAATGGACTAGAGCGAACCAGGGACGGGCATTTTTGTTCGCTTTTGAATAATCATGCGGAATATGAGTAGATTTTATAGTGGAAATTATGAGGGCACCGTTTTTTTGGGTTATGATTTATTTTTAACCCCCGACGCAAAAACGACGGGGTGTTATAAGTTTGACGTATCTGTCTGTCTGTCTGTTTGTCTGTGTGTGTGTCTGTCTGTGGCATCGTAGCTCCCGAACGGATGAACCGATTTCGATTTAGTTTTTTTTTATTTGAAAGCTGTGTTAGTCGTGAGTGTTCTTAGCCATGTTTCATGAAAATCGGTCCACTAGGTCGCGGTCGGGGGTTTTTCAAAATTTTAATTTTGTGGATATTTATTTAGTCGTATGGCAAAAAACAGAAACATTCATAAATTTAAATTAAGTCCAATTAGCCTTTTGATGGTCTCGTCGCTAAGGGTGATCAGGGTACGTAGCCGAATGGCACAAACGCTCACGAAACGATCTCTATCGCTCTTGCGTATTGGCGCGACATAGCCAGACTACCTTTCGCGGCGTTTCGTTTTCGTTTCGCGTCGGAGAAATGCCATTCGGCTACGGGGCCAGGTCCTGGAGGTCCATTGGCATAGCGCGTTACGGGGCAATCCTATATGTGCTAGATTGTGCAGTCTCGCCACAATTGTTGCAAGCCGGGGCCATTGGTGTATGATTTGAGGTACTTATGTATATTCACGTACAGTCAGAATCATTAGAAGCGTATGAAATAACGTACGGCCAACCAAAACCTAGGCCATTGAAGAGCTATGTCATAGTGACGTTATAAATTAGATTGTAAGAAATCTCTCCAATTGGTTGACTGTACCAAAGGTATCTGACATCCTGAATGCCTTTTCTAATTATAAATGACTAGCTTTTGCCCGCGGTTTCACTAGCGTTAGAAAGAGACAAAAACTAGCCTATGTCACTCTTCATCCTTTCAACTACCTCCACTTAAAAAAATCACGTCCATTCGTAACTTCGTTTTGCCGTGAAAGAAGGACAAACAAACAGACACACACACTTTCCCATTTATAATATTAGTATGGACTAGCTTTTGCCAGCAGCTTCGCTCGCGTTAAATTGCGGAATACTCCATACAAACTTCCACCTCCCATTTTAGGAAAGCGGGGGTTAGAAAGAGACAAAAAATAGCCTATCTCACTCTCCATCCCTTCAATTATCTCCACAAACAAATCACGTCAATTCGTCGTTCTATTTTGCCGTGAAAGATGGACAAACAAGCAGACAAACACACTTCCCGTACAGTTCGCGGTCCGGAATATCAAAGTTTAATACTTCCTTCTATATGTATACACAAATCTCTTGCTCTTTGTCACAAATAGTCTCTTCACTACATAGTATAAAACAAAGTCGCTTTCTCTGTCCCTATGTCCCTATGTATGCTTAAATCTTTAAAACTACGCAGCGGATTTTGATGCGGTTTTTTTTAATAGATAGAGTGATTGTAGAGGAAGGTTTACATGTAGGTATAGTACCTGTGCAAAGCCGGGGCGGGTCGCTAGTAAACTATAACTCATTTAGGTACCATCTTCATTTCATCAGTAGCAAAAATATTAAAACTTTAAAAGCATTAAATCCTTTTTTCTCAAGACTGTAAACAATTAATTCCCCGCCATTTAAAATTCGTCGTTTACCCGCTAAGACAAGACCTCTGTTCTCTGAATCATTTATTTTTATGATTTATGTCTGTTTGTCTGCGAACATCAATATTGCGAACTTTTTATGACTCACCCTGAAACCCGATGCGATTTCGTGTTTTATGTTCGCAGTGACCGATACAGAGTTGTATTCAAAACAGTAGTGCGGTTTTCAAACACACTTTTAGGGCTGTGAACTTTGTATTCGCAAATTCAAAGTGTGTACAGTGACGCATGCGTTGAAATAAGTGAAAAAAACCTGTTTAAAAGCAAGCTTTTATTTCAAGCGCTGAAAAGAAAAAAGATATAAGATGGAAATACGCTCTTTCCTTGAAGAAAGTCATATCGGCCCAGAAACACCACAGATTCACAGACAGTTCATTCCATAGTTTACGACCTCGTGTGCTGTGGGCCTTATTTTGCTATAATCATTCACACTATGCAATAGCCTATACTTTCCTTCTAGTCAAATAAGCTTTTTTAAAAGAACTGCAAAACGAATTAAAATGGCTGACTTACTAAATATAAATTGGATTTAAAAATAACTGCTGTCGATGTTATTCTTATAATTATCTGATGCTCTACTTCATGCATGGTAATATTTAATTTGAAGTGAAGATGCAAGTTCTCTATTAGGTATAAGGTACAGCGGGTCAAATCTCGACTGAGGGGCAGTTCAGACCGCCCCACAAGGATGGGGCGCGCCCCGACACAGCCCCCACAGCGTCCAGCGCGGAAGGGGCCACTCACACCCAAGCAGGGGTGTCGAACGACAACTCACCACCACCATCTGTTGTAACTGGTTTATTTTGTCCATGTTTTACAATGTTTGCATTATTAAATAGAGTGTCCATCGGTTATATATGGTAGGGGTGTTCAGTGGGCACATGTAGAACTCTACATCATAGTGTAATAATGGAAAAAATGGATCAGTTACAATTGCCCCCCAGTCGAGATTTGGCCCGCTGTACCTTATGTGAAATGTAGATGTTGTCAATTGTTGTCCTACTGATTTCTCTTCTACTATGCCAGCTATATCATGAAGCGGTGAGGCTACATAAATATTTGGTTACAAAGAGTTACATTTGATACTTTTTTCGTAGATTCGTTTAGGATTGGAATGGTTTCATAGGCTGAAATTGAATGTGAGCACCTTTACACATTCGTTTTGTTTTATACACGTTTTATATGACGTTGACACTGTCAGCTAGCGAAACTTTTTGGTGAATAAAATAAAAATAGGAAAGCAAATGAAAGGTAGCCAAATAAAGTGAGTTATGTGCAGCAATCTTTATAGACCGCGGGTCAGGCGAAAATTTGGGTGATCAAAATTCATCATCATCATCATGATCATCATATCAGCCGAAAGACGTCCACTGCTGGACATAGGCCTCCCCCAAGGATTGCCACAATGACCTGTCCTGCGCCACCCGCATCCAGCGGAATCCTGCATCCAGGTCATCAGTCCACCTTGTGGGGGGCTACCCACGCTATGTAAATTCAGTCTACGTCTTGAAATACTTGTAAAAATCGTGTTTATACCCTGTGTGCTGACTATGGTTATTCATTTCACCACCCCTTTTCCTCCCATGGCCCGTCTTCTTCTTCCTCGTTCCCTCAATGCTGAGGATCGCGACCACAAGTAGCGTGTCTCCATTGAAGGCGGTCATAAGCCATGTGGACTGCACGATATAGGCTGCCGCCAGTCGACTTCTTCACACAGTCAGACCATCTCTTACGAGCCCCACCCCAAGCGCGTTTACCATTCATTCGCCCCAAGATGATACACTTCTTCATATTATGCACTGGTGATCTCATGATGTGACCGAAAAATCTAAGGGTTCGCTCCTGGCATATTTTGGAGAGGCGTGTGGTGATATTAAGTTCTTCGCCCATGGCCCGTGAGTGTCATCAAATAGAAGACTGGATGAGCTAACAACCTATCACTGCAATTATAAGGTACAGCGGGACAAATCTCGACTGGGGGGCAAATGTAACTGGTCCATTTTTCCATGTTTTACAATGTTTGCATTATTAACTAGAGTGTCCACCGGTTATAATTATATGGTAGGCGTGTTCAGTGGATACATGTAGAACTCAACATCATAGTGTAATTATGGAAAAAATGGATTAGTTACAATTGCCCCCCAGTCGAGATTTGTCCCGCTGTACCTTATGTATATCGTCGCCTAACACACATAGTACAAACTTTGCTTAGTTTGATAGGTTGATCTGAGTAAGGTGGTTCCGATATTCATTTATTTATTTATATATGTAGGTATAATTAATATTGTATTTAAGGCACTGGTCCCACCGCGAGCTAGTAAGCTATGAGCTATCGGCTATAAAAACGAACAAAAGATAGTTACTCCCGTGCAAATAAAAGAGACACGGCGATGTTTATAGTTACTCGCCCAGCAGTGAGCTATCAAAATCGCCGTGTCTCTTTTATATCCACGGGAGTGCTTATCTTTTGTTCGTTTTTATAGCCAATAGCTCATAGCTTACTAGCTCGCGGTGGGACCAGTGCCTAAACATATGAATAAGTTCATAAAACTATACAAAATGAAAATTCCCAGAATAGCTTCATGTTTTGCATCACCGCTATCTTATTTGAAATCTCCCGAGAACACTTGATGAAGGCTTTTGTGTTTAAACTTTCCATTGTTCTGTACGTGGAAGCTTTTGTATGGAAACGGGAATTAACAAAAACATACTAAACATGCAATATGACATACACTTTGCAGTACTTTGTGCATAATTTATGTGGTATTCATTTTCAAGTCACACACACTCTAACGCGATACAATATCATTATTTTACCTTTTTTCCAACGTTTAGTGTGAACATGCATACGGGCATTTTCAGAAATTGAGACCCAAAATTAGTGACAGTTGTTAACAAAAATTAACTCGATGTCAGTTTTGTGACGACAATTAAAAATGAAATTTGTCTAAAAACCAACTTTTTTCATAATATTATAAATGCAGATTATTGCTTATAGTTTATGCAAGTAAGAAATTTTTTTTTTAACAACTTTCACTAATTTTGGGTCCAAATTTTTGAAAATGCCCATAAGCGTATTCATATTCAGGAGCGATTTTAGGTCGGCGAATGCCGATTCCTCGTCGATTTATACCCTCAGTAAACTGCTGAGAAAACTTTAACCTGTTTTTTCGACTTTGTACAACTGGCCCTAAAAGCTCTACACAATTTAGCTAAAGCACAGTTTCGCTCCAAGTACAGTCCATTAAGTTAAAATTCAAGCTGGATCCCGTGAATGCGAAGCTGCAAGAACAATAAAGGTGGAAATAAATCGAGCATGCAGGCGTTATATCAGTCGCTAAACAGCTTGCAAACACTAGGCTGAAGACTCACTTTGGTAGACTACGCAAAAGGACAAGTCATGTAAGGTCAGGCCCCGTAGGCGAATGGCATTTCTACGACGCGAAACGAAAACGAAACGCCGCGAAAGGTAGTCTGGCTCTGTCGCGCCAATACGTAAGAGCAATAGAGATCGACATCTACGAGCGTTTCGTTTCGTGAGTGTTTCATGTGCTACGCTGAGTGGATGCTCGGAGCGTTCGGTTCGGCGGGGCAGGCGGGCGTGCGTCCACACTTGCAGCGTCGACGTAGTACACTTTTTTGAGCTTCAATTGTTTGACAAGCACGCCGCACGCCTCGTCCCGCTAATCCCGCTATACGCCCAATATGAGCGTTCGGGGTATTCATCATACCTTAGAACCTGAAACTATTCGAACACTGTGAAGTTTAGAGTCCCCTCTGCCAACAAACTGACCTGCAGTTTGGCAGAACAATTAATGTTGTCAAAAAGGGTTTATTTTGAGAATAAACGATTTTTTTAAATATAATTTCTTCCCGCGGACGCTGCGACTATAGAAGGATAAGTTAGGTTGTTAAAAATACTACATATATGCGCTTTTAAAGGGTCATCTCATACCGCTCGTATTATTATTATGTACCTATCTATGTTGGCCATTAATATAAATGAAGCAAAAATAACCCCATACCACACACCAAAAATTCTGAAGGCCTAGGCAAGATGACATTGGTAGGCGGAGAAACGAAACCCTACGCTCTCTGTTTCTACTAAAGAGTGCAGTGATAGTGAAACACAAGTTAAAGTCTTGGTGCTTTTTCTGCAAACGATTGCTTTCTTGGCTAGATTAGATGAATAGACTGAACGCTTTCTCAGTTCTCTACTTACGGTGTCTATGTTTAGTGTATGTGATCTGAGACAGTATTCCAACAGTGAGTAAAAGTTGCAAGATTTCTCTTGGACAAGCGGAAGTGTTTTATAGTTTTATGTTTATGTCTTGAATTCGCGCAGGAATATATATTATGTTGAGTTTCCGACGAACTTAGTGGATTCCTGAAGTGATATATTCGGAAATGTTTTGCTGTTTATTAAATTGTTTTCAAATATATCTACTTTCATTCCTCCTTGCGTTATCCCGGCATTTGCCATGGCTCATGGGAGCCTGGGGTCCGCTTTGACAACTAATCCCAAGATTTGGCGTAGGCACTAGTTTTTACGAAAGCGACTGCCTTCTGACCTTCCAACCCGAAGGGTAAACTAGACCTTATTGGAATTAGTCCGGTTTCCTTACGATGTTTTCCTTCACCGAAAAGCGACGCAAATGTCAAATGACATTTCGCACATAAATTCCGAAAAACTCATTGGTGCGAGCCACGGTTCGAACCCGCGACCTCCGGAACGAAAGTCGCACGTACTTACCGCTAGGCTACCAGCGCTTATCTACTTATCTATCTATATATTATATCCTCTTCTTCTGAACACATAAAGACGTCACGTCATATATGTAAAGACAAGCTCTTGTGAAAGTCTTGTTACATTGCGAACTGTTGAGATTTTATATACAATTGAGAGCACCAATAGAATACCGCAATGTAATGAAACTCGCATGCGATTTCTCGCACCGTCTAAATGGGCCCTCAATTGCCACACTTTTTCGTATTAAAAGTGACTTCTAATTTGGATATCTTTAAATTAAATGAAAAATGGAAAAAATACGACAAGATGCATTCTTACGGGTAGATGTCGCTATACGCCACTCCAGGCGTTTAGGAATTAAGGAAAGGCATAAATTCGCACTCATCCAGCAGGCCTCCGTGGCGCAGTTGGTGAGAACGATGGCTCACAGGTCGGCAGGTTCGAATCCTGCCGGAGGTGTGAATTTTTCCATTTTTAACCCGCGACGCAAAAATGACGGAGTGTTATATGTTTGACGTGTCTGTCTGTCTGTATGTCTGTCTGTTTGTCTCTCTCTCTCTGTGTGTGTGTGTGTGTGTGTGTGTGTGTGTGTGTGTGTGTGTGTGTGTGTGTGTGTGTGTGTGTGTGTGTGTGTGTGTGTGTGTGTGTGTGTGTGTGTGTGTGTGTGTGTGTCTGTCTGTCTGTGGCATCGTAGCGTCCCGAACGGATGAACCGATTTCGATTTAGTTTTTTTTTGTTCGAAAGTTGAGTTAGTCGGGAGTGTTCTTAGCCATGTTTCAATCGGTCCACTATAACTCCACTATAAATTTTGTGGTTATTCCTTAAATTTATAAATATGTACCTAGTATCGCTTGCAGACGTTTTTGCGTGATAAAAAAACCAAGTCTAATATGGACGTTTTGTTGCAGTGTTCAAATCCCAAACATCGCTGTCGACTGACAGTGGTCTGTGCACGGAGCGAGGCTTGCGCCGGACGCACATAGAGCTGATAAAACCACCGGGGAAAAGGATCGGACTCAGACTGGCAGGTAAGATCATTGTTATATATTCCCATTACGAATTGAACGGAATAAACGTAAACAAACTACTGTCATGTAACATGTTCAGCTCAAGTCAGGGGTTCTTAAAGTATATAAAGGCCGACAGAAAAACAAATAACTTTTAACCAGTTATTAACGACCACTGTATTAAACGCTTAAAATCGTGAATCGATCGAACACGATGACTGTTATATTGTGCTATGATCCCATGGCATGCAAGTCAAAATAAAAACGGTGCAAAATTGATGAATCTGTCATATCAGATACTTTTAAAACCAATAATTAAATTTTCCCCTCACTAGCTCGGAAACACGTGTTTTGTCCTTTAATACCAGCGGGTAAAAACGCATTTTATCCACTAGTGGATAAAGTAATTTGACCTTGAATAGAGGCAAATTTTCTGCTTTAAAATTGATACAAGTGGGTTAATCTAGTGATAAAGATGTTTTACCACATGTGGATACTGGAAGTAGTGATAAACGCGTTTTTTGCGTTGTACTTTCCTCGCTATAGTGAGGGGAAAAGTTGTGTGTTACACACGAGTGCAAATGTATTTTACTTCTCGTGTATTGAAAAACTCACAAGCCCAGGATTCTATTCTCGAACCACTCGCTTCGCTCGTGGTTCAACTATAGAATCCTTTCACTTGCTCGTTTTTCAATTCCACACTCGGCGTTAAAATACAACTTTGCACTCTTGTATAACAAATAACTATTATAACCACCTTATTATGCACTGAGCAGGTTTGCTCAGTTTGGGGCTAGATTGATTGATTGATAAGGTGTCCCCCAATATTTATTTATTATTTATTTATTTTATTTACTTCAAAAAAGCTTTTTTAAATACAGCCTGTATTTAAATACACGTATCATTTTTAGTACGTGTATATAAAACGTTATCGCGAGTCGGTTCAGTGATCGCGCGATTGAAGTGCCTCCAACCACTGAGGCGTGAAGATGCGATGCCACTCGAAATTTCAACCATTTTATAAATATGTGAGAAGTTTTTGTATGTGATAGGAGGCAAATGAGCAGACAGGTCGCTTGATAGGTAAGCTATTGCTATCGCCAATGGACACCTGAAACACCAGAATTATTGGAGGTGAAGTGAAAACTGCTAGTGTGAAACTTGATTCATGTGCTCCTTTTGAAGTGGAAGGATAAAGTGTGTGGAAAGACGTAAGGTGCCTCAAGCGACGCGGGGTGGGGCTCTATCGTCAAAAACCAGGAAGGAAAGTCGAGAGCGTTTGTATGGAGATTGACCCCTCCTGTATCGTCTTAAGAGAAAGGAGGCAAAGCTCTGCCGACTCCTTTCAGTATCCATATGTTAAATCATGCATCTAAAGGCCCACTATCAGTTGACCGTAAATTGTAAGGCGCTGAGTGGACGCTCGGTCGGCGCGGGCGGGGCGTACAGCGCTGCGGGGGGGGACACCTTATCCAGCGTCGACTCAGGACACTTGTATGAGCTTCAATTGTTTGACATGCACGCCGCACGTCGTCTACAAATAATAATTACAGTTTTTGGTAAAATTCCAAAACCTCAAAATTATCCTCTTGTTTATACTTAAATGGATGAATCAACATTTTCTTGCCTGTTATTGCCATGGTTACCGTCTCACGAGTCACGCTGGTTATATGCAAAATTATGCTACTTGAACTACCTATGCAAACTTGCATTTTTGTGGTGTTAACAAGCACTTTCCTTAATTTGCCAACAAGCACATCTACAAACATGGAGAACATGCATGCTTGAATTATTTAAGTAGCATAATTTTGCATAAAACCAGCGTGACTCAGAGGACCGTAACCACAGACCGTAACCATGGCAATAACAGGCAAGAAAAAGTTGATTCACCCATACCGAATGAAAGATCGTAATGAAATTACATAACATTTGGGTCATGCCTTTTAAGCTCTGTCTCTGAACGTTTTGATCTGAGTTTACTTCATAATTAAATCGTTTCTTATAATTTCCCTGTAAAGGTCAAATCGTGGGCGAAGACAACAAAAATTTTACCTACTTTACTTCTCGAAGCCGTAAAAAATAAGTCCAATAATACCTTTTTTATATAGCCTGGTTATGTGTCCAACTGCTGGGCACAGGCCTCTCCCAGTGATTTCCACAGCTCCCGTTGGAGTGCTATTTCTGGCCAATTCATCATGAAGGTGTCATGGTCGTCCCGCTATCTCCGTCTGGGCCTATCAATTATACCTATAGGAAAAATTAAATTTATACATAAAAATAGAACTGTAATCTATTATTTTTAAATCTACGCCTACACGCGCTTAAAGGTTACACGTGATAAAAAATCATATTATTGAGATCGTACCGTCATTCATCAACTGATACCTCCTAAGTAGGCACACTGAGACAAGTGACAAATTTACGATTTTGCTTTTTTTAAATATTTATCATTAAAATCGTATCCGGTACACCACGCTGCGTTCAAAAACCCGCATTGCCGGTGTCGGCGAGAGGACTGCCAGGCTCAAATGGGACTGGGCTGGTCACGTCTGCCAATTGGATGTCACAAATAGAGCGCGGACGCGGCAGGCCCAGAAGGAGATGGAGGGACGACCTAGACACCTTTCTCACTGGCACTAAACCGGGAGTCATGGAGGTCTAGGGGAGAGGCCTTTGCCCAGCAGTGGGACACCATTACAGACTAGCAAAAAAAAAACATTAAAATACCAATATTTATACCTTCCACTAAAATTTCATGCTGAAATTCGCATTAGTTTTGGAAATGAAGTGACGTACGTATTATGATGCAACTTACATATTTTTTTATATCGAAGTGTATACTGAGATAAGTCAGTTGCACCACTGTACCTACGGTGTGCAGTTAACGTGAAGGGAGTTAAAAAAGTGTGATGATACAACTAAGTTTCCAAGGTAAAAACTACTAATAACAGCCTAAATTACAATTATGTCTTAACTCTTAAAAGTTTTAAAATAAATAAAACCTAAAACTCTATTTTAAATCTAATTTTAATGTTAAAAATGTTATATTGTCTTCGGTTACCGCGATAGTTAGGTACTCATGAAATAAAACTATGGAAACGGATTAAATCGCGTATAATGAATTTAAAATTCATCCCGACGTTTCGAACACTTTACAGCGTTCGTGGTCAACGGGTGACTGAGGAAAAATTACAGTGTGCAAAATTGTATGTTGTTGTGTGTGTTGTATGTGGGTAGCTTTTGCACATTGTAATTTTTCCTCAGTCACCCGTTGACCACGAACGCTGTAAAGTGTTCGAAACGTCGGGATGAATTTTAAATTCATTATACGCGATTTAATCCGTTTCCATAGTTTTATTTCATGTTAAAAATGTTTTTTACTTAACGAATACTGGACCAAGTACCTACGCTAGAATACTCGTATACTGGATGCTGACGTATTTGTTCACGAAATAACGTAACAATTAGGATTTGTTTTAACGAAATCAATGAGATTATTTCTGGATTCATGAAATTTTCAAATTTATAACAGTTTATGATATAACAGTACAAGTACTTAAAACAAATCCTAATTGTTACGTTATTTCGTGAACAAATACGTCAGCTATGTTACTTTGTACCTTTGAACGGCTCTCCTGTAAAGTCATGATTTTAGACTTGTCTCAGTATACCTTGGAGATATCGTTACTACACGTGGAAGCAAACTCGGCATTCCATCAAATTTACTTTGGCATCTACTTTATTATTCTAAATATCAAAAACCAACGTTTAAGGAAAAGTCACAGGTACAATAAGTACAGTCAGCAACAATTGTAGCCTATAAAACAATGGGCCAAAAGTATAATAATGACTCCACGGCCGATACGGCCACGGCGACTGCTTTCAAGTCCGTTGCTGTCTCAGGTGTGCTCGCCAATGGCTGACGTAGCCGATCTTGTTGGCAAATGTTCGTGGACACTGCGGACACGTGAGCACACCATTAATATAGTTATATTGTATTGCCGCAGGTGGTCGGGCTTTTATTTCATTTCGTAGTAAAAGGCTAAAAGTATCTAACATCTAAATAAGTACTGATATAAGTATGTCTAGTTTCCGGTCAGAAATGTCACTAGCTCGTAAAATTCGCTATAAAGACAACTCAGATGAAAATATTATGCGTAAAAAAGTCTATACTCCAAACGCTAATTCAAGTCCAAAAAATCTACTACGATGTTGCCACTGCAAGAAAATGTTTGTAGAATAGTATATTTAATCTTTTTTTATAAAAACACACGCAGAGATAATTTATTTATTGATAGTTTCAAACCTTTGATTTAAATAATTAAAACATAAATAATAAATACTAGGACGTCCGAATAAAAAAAAAAAAATTCTATGCTTTTTGGTTGCAAAGTTGGTTTGCGCTTGTATCACTTCAGGTGTCAATAACGTTTGGTAGGTACATTATTTTACGGTAAAGAAAACCTCAGACATTGTGATATATTTTTTTAATATACTGTACTGTACTTGACTTATGAACGAAATTGTGTACATCGCGTTTTATGGTTGTCATGGCCGCAATTTTTTTCGGAGGAGGCCATGACACCATGGTTTGTCACTTTCATCAACTTTCATTCATTCTTGAATATTTTATTGTGCTCCGTGGTGATTTCTGCCTTGTTGAGTATTAGTTTTTTGTTAAATTTTTGTTTCCTGTTGAGATATCGTGTGACTAATTTAATACACATGTGCAGATATTGCATTTAGTGCATAAATTTGTGATTTATTTATTCATTATCTTAGGTGTAAGTAAGTTAATTATTGGAAACGTACACGAAGGAGTTAGGCATTGTCACAAATACCCCTAATCTAAATACAAATGACCAAGATTCATAATTAGTGGCCGACGTTGCCATTAATTATACTGATAAGTTTTCAAACAAAAAAAACACACACACAACACGGGAAAAAAACATCAACCACGCATCACCACACCACCATCACCAGCATCACCAGTCGCGAATTTGATCGTACGTATAATTTTGTATTTTGGGTTTCTTATATGCTATAAAGAATGTATTTATTTAAAAGGTTGACGAATTCTGAATAGTATTTTGACAGTGACATAAGTGACATTGACAGCTATGACAGCTAAGTGACATTGACGTATCTGTCGTAGTTTTTTTGGACTTGAATTAGCGTTTGGAGTATAAATTCTACCTACTATACTCAACTGCTTCCTTCCTCAAAAACCTATTTTGGCGAAAATCTGGGCGAGCTCCATCGTAGGCCACGTCTTCGCCTCGGCTAGTCTGTGGCCATGAGTAAGAGGCAATAAATTAAAAAAAAACGGCCAAGAGCGTGTCGTGCCACACTCACTGTAGTTTCCCGTATTTAAAAAAAAAACTGTTCAACCTATCGAGTTCAACATAATTTACCTAGTCTTTATAAAGTTCTAATTTGTGATTTTTTTCATGTTTTTTAAAGTTGTGGTTCAAAAGTTACACACAAACACATTTATTTTACTTTTGAAGCGATTATTTCCGATAATATCAACAATATCAGAAATGATTTCCGTGAACCCGTATTCATTTTTAAATACCTATCCAACAATATATCACACGTTAGGGTTGAAATGAAAAAAAAAAAAAACACACACACACTTGCCGCTTTACCCTAATAAAACATTTTTTTTCTCTTTTTATTTTACCACTATGTCGGCGTGATTGATATACATATTTATTGGTACCAAATTTTAGTTTTCTAGTGCTAACGGTTACTGAGATTATCCGCAGACTGACGGACAGACATGGTGAAACTATAAGGGTTCTATAGTTGACTACGGAACCCTAAAAAGAATACAAATTTTTATCCCCGTGATATATATCTCTGTCGCGTCACGACCACATATAAAACAAAGTCAAAATATCCCTAATCGCAATAATGAAGAAAGCTAGCTAACTTTCCTAAGCCCCACTTAATCTTCTACATCTGTATTCATACCGCGTGCGGACTGCCTTATAGCCTAGTTGTTTTATATGATGGATCGTATTCTGCGAAGCCCTTTGGGGAATTATCGGGATCCGTATTGTTGATATTTGGTTAAGAGGCGATACGAGTGGTATTTTCTCTACGCAAACACTCCAGTCTTGTTGTTACTGCTGTAATCATGGCAATGAGGAAGGCACACTGACATTTTATCCCGCCAGGCGGCGCCTGTGCAAGTGCCTAGGCATGTCACTGCATGTGTGTGAGAGAGAGAGAAATAATATCATCTCCTCGCTCTCATGTATGAAATTCTTTATCTGTGCCAATGGACTAATAAGGTGGCGCAATCTGTCATACCTTGGAGTGTGCCTCCTTATTTGTTAACCTGCGACCGACCGATCTCAAAGGTCCAGTCTGAAAACTGCTGAGATTGGAGCCCATTGCCAATATGTTAATGTGGACGTCTATTGTTACCGCGATTACAGCACAGTATGGCCACTCCCGCTCCCCGCTTAAAGTGCTGCCCATCCGCTCTCAGCACCTCACAGTTACCGCCTGTCGAAAACGCGACCAGTCCACCTATCATACCTCACTCATGTATTGGTCGAAGCTATTGGTGCATGTTCTATTCGGTAGGGATGTAGTAGAGTTTAATAAATGAAACACATGTTGACTCTCCAAGGCATCAATATGTAATGTCGATTAGAATACAGATAGAATAAGCTGATCATTATGAGTAATACAGTTTCCATATATAAAGCATCTAGCCTACTTAATCTAATTAGGTATGCTTACACATCACACCTTCCCCCTATTTTTTTTTTTTTTTTTTTTTTTTTTTTTTTTTTTAGAAAAGAAAAAAAAATATTACACAAAAAAAATCATGTTTAACAAACTTTCAAATTAACCTACAATAAAAATACAGGTCAATCACTTTTATGTGTTATTGTATAATACGACACGCTCATAATTATGGTGAGGTGATTACTCTCTTAGGTTACGATAACAATAATATAATGAAATGTGACGCACACCTGGTGCACCGATGAGTCAATGATTATGACTAACTTATTACTAGCATAACTCGTTACATAAAATAAGGAATAGTTCTATTTTTATGGATTACATTTTGTTTATTTCCTATAGAAACTTTTACATTAACATCCATGTCTTCAATAACAGAGTATGGACCTAAATACACTGGGTCCATTTTTTCACGTCCTTCTTTTTTCACTAATAATAAATCGCCTATTTTATACTTAATTGGATTACATGTTTTATCATATCTTTCTTTTCTTAACTGCTTTGACATAATTAAATTATTTCTGGCGTCTTCCTGAGCCTTTTGCAATCTATACCTTAAAGCTATCGGATAATCATCGAAGTTATACACAGGATCTATATTATTATTAGTTATATTAGTTGGTAAATTACAAAGTTTTCCGAATACTAATTCGAAGGGAGTATACTTAGTTTCAGAATGCATAGTCGTGTTATAACTGAAGCACCAGAATTGAAGCCAGTTGCTCCATTCGTGAGCCTGGTTATCCGTCTGGATTCTGAGGAAAGCTCCCAGGGCCTTATGAGAGTTCTCCAAAGAACCGAGACTCTCATGGTGATATGCCGTGGATTGTATCTGATTTATTTTTAACAATTTACACGTATTTCGCATAGTTGAAGAAATAAATTCAGAACCTCGGTCTGTTGCTATCTCGCGCGGGATGCCGTAATGTAAAATAAAACCTTCAACGAATGCTCGCGCGACCGTTTCGGTCTCTTTATTGGGTAATGGGTAAGCCCATACGTACTTAGTGAGCTCGCACTGTATCGTCAATATGTAACTATACCCGTTGTTATCTTTAGTTAAAGGGCCAACTAGATCTAGATACACTTTTTCACATGCCGATGTGGCTGTGGTAGTAATAGACATCGGTTCTTTTATGTGTTTATGGAATTTTTGCTTTTGGCATTTATCGCATTTTTTTACAAAAGCTTTTATGTCATTTTCCATGCTTGGCCAGTAGTAGTGACGTTTTATATTATTCGTCATCCTACGCATACCCGCGTGTCCGCTAGTGGGTAAGATATGAAAATCATTCATGATGACTCGCCTGTCATCTTTATTCTTTACTTCTTTTGCACCCTTTATAATACATAGTCGTGGCCCGGACCACTTACTTATATTTTTTATATGTTGAGCTAGCTCTTTGATAATCTTTTCATTGTCTTTGTTTTTAATAACGCATATTTCGTTAATGTTTATAATATTGCAGAAAGCTTCCAATTCCCTCATGAAGAAAGCTCGTTTCATACATGATAGGGATACTGGTGCAACGCTAATAAGTGACAATGAGGGTGTATATACAAACGTATTGTTTCTGCTATAAATACAATCATTCATTTTCGCACACTTGCGATACTCTTCTGAATTAAAACTTAATTGTGTTGAATTGTTAGGTTTTTTTAGAATTTCGGCCACGTTTGGGTGATCAATCCAACCGTTTTGGAAATCCGTAGTGCCGGCATTTTTTTGCCTTTCTTTCTCTTCCATTCGCTTCTTTTGCCCACGTGTTGTTACGAACATAACTCTTTCACTCATGTCTTTCAGCTGTTCACTAGTTATCTCAACCCTTGATAATGCGTCTGCAGCCACATTATCTTTACCTTTCAAATACTCTACCACAAAATCGTACTCCTGTAAATACAATTTGAACTTGGTTAGGCGGCTGGAGGGATCCTTCATGTTAAATAAATAGACTAACGGCCTATGATCCGTAATTACTCTGAAACGTCGTCCAAATAAATAAGGTATGAAATATTTTATTCCCCACAAAATAGCTAAAAGCTCTTTCTCAATGGTGGGATAATTTTTCTCCGCTTTGTTCAGGGGTCTACTGGCGTAAGCAACAGGTAAACCATCTCCGTTTGATAAAACGCAGCCTATCGCTATCCCTGACGCATCGGTGTGTATTCTAAACTCGTTATCTTCTGAAAAGTTAGGATATTGTAGCAATGGTGGGTTACTCATTGCTGTTTTTAGGGTATTAAATGCATCTGAACATTCATTAGTCCATACAAAGTCTACGTTTTTTTTAAATAAATTATTTATTGGCTGAGCTATTTCGGCAAACTTCGGAATAAATTTTCTGTAATAGTTCGCAAACGCTACGAACCTTCTAGCTTCATCTTCATTTTTTGGAGTTGGATAATTTTTAATCGCTAAAATTTTGCTTGGATCTGGTTTGATTCCATCTGACGTAACTAAATGGCCTAAATATAAAATTTCCTTTTTTAGAAACGTACATTTTAGTGGGTTAAGTTTAAAGTTGACTTTCCTCAGCCTCGAAAATACGTCTATTAAATTTTTGCTATGCTCCTGAAGATTTCGTCCCATGACGATAATATCGTCAAGGTAAACGATACATTGTAAGTAATTCAAACCCGTCATTGCAACTGTCATCGCTCTGCTAAACGCACTAGCACTCGTTTTTAGACCCATTGGGAGGCGCTTCATTTGGTAGTGCTTATCAGCCAAAAATGCCGTGTATTGCCTACTCTTAGGGTCGAGTTTTACTTGATAGTATCCTTGATTAAGGTCCAAGGTGCTGAAATAAATTGCACCAGACAGTGAATCCAATATCTCGGTAATATTCGGTAATGGAAATTTGTCATTCTCTATACGCTCGTTAACTTTTCTGTAGTCAATTACGACCCTCCATTTCTTTTCCCCGCTGGAATCTGCTTTTTTAGGTACTATTAACAAAGGACTAGCCCATTCCGAATAGGACTCTTCGATTATGTCATCTCGTAACATTTGATCGATTTGTTTTTTAATTTCCGCTTTTTGAGAGTGAGGCAATCTGTATGGCTTACTGTAAACTGGAGATTCATTAGGCTTTAAATGGATTTTTTGTTCGTAAAGGTTCATGGTATTCAGCTTATCACCTGGTAGGTGAAAAATATCGGCAAACTTAGCGCAAATACTTGAGATGCTGGCGTTTTCTTCCGAATTTAAATAATTCAATTTTAACAAAGAAAGCAACAGTTTCACTCTTTCGGCGTTATTTGGACATTCATCAAAATTAAGAACGTCAAATTCCTCCAGTCGCCTAATTTCGGGAGTAACACACTTAATCCTCACAACCTGCTCTCGCGTGTTCAATAGTTTAACAGTCAAATTACCATCCGTACTTCTAGACAAAGAATTTGCTATGAAAATACCCTCGCATACTTCGCTGGCATAAACAACAAAATCTCCCGCGACATTAATGGGAACTTTTACAAAAATTTCACTTCGCGAAGGTAACTCAATGAATGATTGTTCGTTACTGCTATGTGTAGAGTAAACGCGTACCGGTATAAAGGATGTGCGGTTACCGTTTTTCAATTTCAAAACGTCCGTTTCAAAATCTATATTGCCTCTATATTTTTTTAAGAAATCCTGACCCAGGATCCCGTCCGCGTCAACCGGTAAATTTTCAAAAACATGAAATTTGTGACTAAATGATTCATTTGTCTCATAAAATAAATCGAGATAGCTGTAACCAACAGATGTAATTACACCGCCTAGCCCATTTACGTTTGTTGTGTGTGGGTGAATCATCGGAGCTGTTGGTCTTATCGAACCATATTTGACTGCACTCAATGACGCTCCGGTGTCCAATAGCCATGTCAACGACTTTCCATTTACGTGAAGCTGAACTGAATTCACGTTACCGAAGGCCATAATATAAGGTAAGGTGTTAGTTACGAAAAAACTGAAGATCAGACGATCTGGCTGGTGACTCGTTCGTGTCATTGCACTCACGAGCCGTGTTTACGTACTGCTTATTATGGGGCTTACGGGGTCCGAAACCGTTACCATTATGCCCGTAGCTCTTACGATATCCATGGCCGCGTAAACCACCCCTGAAAGCGCCACCGCCTCTGCCTCTGGGCAAGTAGGAAGCGCGTCCTTCGGTTTTCCTGTACTCGTACTGCGGGTGTCTCGCTGCACCTACCCTACTGTTGAAATATACATTTCCACGACCCGAAGCTATTTGGGCTCTTGCACCCCTACCGCGCACCGCGAACACCTGCTCTGAGGGTGTTGGTGTCATCGCAATCTCTTCATCCTTAGCACCCTGTATTGCGTCTTTAAGAGACGTGTAATTGCGAGCCGATATTACCGTACTTAACCGGTCATTTCGCAAACCACTGGTAAACCTGTGAATAGCCTGCCTTTCATTAAGGGGTTTTAGAACACTGTAAGCACTCGAATCACCATTGGCTTGTGAAATTGTCAGCTTGACAAAAATATCCTCTAAATCTCTACCGAACTGCTCTATACTCTTTCCCGCCTGCCTAGCCGTCTGCAACTGTTTCTGCAAAGCGGTATCCGACCTCCGAGTTAGCAGATGAAGTTTCATATCTGCAATTAAACTCGCTACTGTGGTATAGGTACCTGTTAACCGCAGTTTTGCATTGTAAGACAAACGTGTTTTCAAAACGAAATTTATCAACACCGGGATGTCAGCTTCGACTATCATTGTCCCATACAACTCTATGGCGTCGATTAATTGCAAAGAAACCTTTTCAGTATCATCCATGACGGGCAAAAGAGAGACTGCCGTCTTCAAGTCGAAATTCGATTTGGAACCCATGTTTGAATTAATTAATTGTTGCGATTCCCCGAACAGTTGCAATATTTTAGCATATGCTCTTTCGACTTCCGCAATATACTGTTGTACCTTATTGTCGAGGGGCACTTCCCCTTTTCTACCTTTGAAATATAAATCTCTAAATAGGCATTATACTCGTTATAAACCGACTTTGCTTCCGAAAATTTTTCCTGCCCTAACTTCTCGCTTCTTCTAACTGGCCCAAGCTTAAGCAAATATTCCTTAAAATAATTAATGCGCTTATAAAATTCTAAAACATCTGGCATAACTATAACGAGCCTTAAGCTAATATAACGCCACACGATAAGGTCTACAGTCCATAGGAAAATAATTCACTACACTTACATGATTTCCCGGCAGGCCGACGAAAGTCTTTGTCACTTCACTACACTTACATGATTTTTCCGGTAGTCCGATGAAAGTCTTTGTCACTTAGTTCGTGGTAGGACACTCACACTGCTTTGCCGATCCGCAGCGCTCCAGGAATCCCCACGACAGCCGCTGCCCGCCACCTTAGACGGACGCACGCCTGCGCATCACCATAGCAGCCGCCTGGCGCTCGATCTTCTGCGTCAGACACTTGTGGATCCTTTTCCAGACGAGATAGACGAAGATAACGGTGATCATCACTCCCATAGCCATCGTTATGTATGATTGCCCATCCGCGTGGCTGATGTCCTGACTCGTCCTGGCGCTATTGCCCTGACCGGCCTGAGCTATGATGACCTCTTCCTTCTCCACTCTAGACACAGTTTTCCCCATCTTGAAAATAGCAAACCGACGAAATGCTGCAGAGAAGCCTTAGTGGTCGTAGTTCCTCAACACGCTGACACGCTTTGGCAAGGTCGCCATGTATTGGTCGAAGCTATTGGTGCATGTTCTATTCGGTAGGGATGTAGTAGAGTTTAATAAATGAAACACATGTTGACTCTCCAAGGCATCAATATGTAATGTCGATTAGAATACAGATAGAATAAGCTGATCATTATGAGTAATACAGTTTCCATATATAAAGCATCTAGCCTACTTAATCTAATTAGGTATGCTTACACATCACACTCATACAGGCATGGTACGCGTTTACCTACACGAGCTTAGACTGTGTGCGTAGGAACGCACCTCTTTCATTGGTTTTCTGCCGCTCTAAGCCGAAGTGACAATCGCTACGTAGCGATCGAAAAGCATCGTGTCCGAAAAGCGATAGGAACAGCTAGCTACAAAACGCTTACAGAGCTTTAAAGGATTGTGACGTCGGCTAGTAGGTATAGTCAACCAATTGGAACCCTAGGCCACTCTACAACCATGTCAAATAAATGACAAGCAGTAAGATATTTCTTACAATCTGATTTGTAACGTCACTATGTCATAGATCTACAGTGGCCTATGGTCCCAATTGGTTGACTGTACCCAGTTAACTAAAACTGTTCTTTGAGAGCAATCCTGTTATTCCAAATCGCTTTGGTTCTGATCGAGCATATAGTTGGTTTTGATTGAATTCTTGGAATAGTCGCAGACCTTTGAGCCGTTGAGAGTTTACTGGAATCTGAATATTTCGATTATACATGTTCGCAAATAATGTCATGGCATTTGCATTCTAGTCCTCTGTACCTTGTAGCATAGAGGAATAAGTAAGGGAAGAGTTGTAACTCCATACATCAGTAAATGCGAGTTATTTGTAGTGACATCTATCGTCATTCACTCGTCAATCACGCGCCAACTAGCGTAAATTATCAGTACTGCTACTCGACACTAGGTGCCGACAGTATTGCGTCTGCCAAAAATGTAATATTAAAACAGTTTACACCTTATATTATAAGCTGAACTAATTGAAAGCAAAGTACTGATTAATACTATTGTAATATTAGCTAAAAATTGTTGAGCAATAGAGTTTTTGTTCGTCGTGACGTCTATTGACGAGTAGCAGTACTGATAATTTACGCTAGTTGGCGCGTGATTGACGAGTGAATGACGATAGATGTCACTACAAATAACTCGCATTTACTGATGTATGGAGTTACAACTCTTCCCTTACTTATTTCCTCTATGCTTGTAGGGATTATATGGAATGCAACTGCAACTGCAATGCATCATTTCATTTCATAACATGGGTATTTTTTACGCGATTCATAGAATCGCGAGGTCTTTCGATCCTGATAGGAGAAAAAAAATGTCCCATGACTTCCATACATTTTTCAAACCTTCCATTTCGTTACCGCCATACAAAATGTATGAAAAAATGGTAACGGAATGGGAAAAAACCTTTGGACACTTTTTTTCTCCTATTAGGATTGAAAGAGCTCGCTATTATGTGGAAACCACATAAAAAATTTCAAAGCCAAAAAAAAAAGATGGGGTGGATAACTTTGATAAAAATAGCCCATTACTTCTGGTAATTCTTCATTAGGTATGCTTTAGGATTTTTCTCCCGCGGACGCGCGTTATCCTGCGAGCTAGCTGAGGACTGTTAAGGGTGCCTTTCCACCAGAGATGTGT